>NW_010264886.1:2980-8844 GCF_000690775.1 Eurypyga helias | reverse complement strand
ATATAATTTTAAAAATTAGATAAAAATTATGGTGTGAATTTTATTTTGTTGGAGGGTAGAGATGCACAGCTTGTATCCTGTGTTTTGACCCTGCATGGAAGAAGACAAGACTCATCCAGTGAACAACTCTGTTGCAAAGTTGAAATGGAGAAATGAAAAACTTATACTTAATCCTAGACTAAAGTCCATCCTATACTAAAGTCCACAGACAGGAAGGATTCTTTGAGCAAAATACTCAGGTGAAAAAAAAAAAAAAATCATTAGCCTTATCCAAAAATGTTACTGTGTCAAGAAACGATGTCAGGAACAAACTCTTCCACATGCTTGCAGACATTCTGCAGCCTAGAGGAGTGGAAACTCCTGCAGATTACTTGGTTCTAACTCAAAGGGTTTTCTGAGAATCCACAGCTGAGTACATAAAGCCAGAAGCTCATTTAACAAGATTTCTTTTTACTGGAAAGCACAGCAATTTCTCACCTCATCTTTTACCTCTTTATTTTTTTATTTACTGTGTCAAATGCCTGCAAATACTATTCATACCCACCATGTGTTGTGTAAACTATCGCCATAGAATGAACTTCTAATGAACCACAAGTTTGTTGCAAGAGTAGTCCAAAGTTCATAAGGAATACATTAACCATACAATTTCTTGTGTAGTGATGACTAATTCTCTTAGATAAATGATATCTGTAGAGTGCTATACCACAAATGGAAGTCCACATCAAAAGATATTTGGGACCAGAGAGCCTCAATAGATTTATTAGACTTAAAACTATTAAAACCAGCAAAGATATATTTGCTTGAAAACATTTTTAGTATTTTTTTTTACATCATGAAGATTCACAATGTATTTCTAACACCTTTTTATGGAAGTAAATGCTGGAAAGAGAAACTCTAGGGATATTGCTTTAGTTATCAAATGTCATAATTTCATTTATGTTATTTTTCAGTCTATAATAATAAAACCTTGTGTGCTCTTAAGAGAGTGCACAAGAAGTTAATCATACTTAAAAACTCATTGGTTTCCTTACATTTCTATCTTTGGTTTTCCTTCATCAAATACAGCAGCATTTCCTTGAAGTGGAAGTTACATATTTTATATGTATGAAATTAATATAAAACATAAATATTATATATTTATGGATATAAGTATACATTAAAACATATATATATGTTCAAGTAACAATGAAATGAGTTGCTGGTTTATAGAGAAGGGAATCTGGCTTAGGTATTGCTATTTTGAGTTATTGGATAGAAAAGTGGAACACAAAATATATATGAATAAATTATATCTTTTTTTTTGTTACAACATAGAGGAATTGATATGTAGTTCTAATGTTTAGAATTTGTTATGAAGTATTCACTTCTAACTACATTATGAGCTTGGTAGCTTTTCTTTGAGAAGCCATTCAAATTTTAAAACTGATGTAAGGATCACATATTGAATGTACACATCTACACATGTGGTAGATGATACTACTAACTGCTATGACCCTATTTTCTTATGTTTTCACATAAATAAAATTAAAGAAATAATTCATATGTTAAAATGAAGCCTGATATTTCTTTGGGTAAGGTAACACAGGTATTCATAGGAATACAATGAGAGTTCATTTGTATCATTAAGAGATATATTAATAGGACCAGAGGAAATGGCCTCAAGTTGCACCAGGGGACATTTAGATTGCATATTAGGAAAAATTTCTTCACTGAAAGGGTTTTCAGGCATTGGAACGGGATGCCCAACAAAGTGGTTGAGCCACCATACTTAGAGGTATTTAAAAGACAGATGTGGCACTTAGGGACATGGTTTAGTGGTGGACTTGGCAGTGTTAGGTTTATGGTTGGACTCTATGATCTTAAATGTCTTTTACAACCTAAGTGATTTATGATTCTATGAAATAGACTTGACAACCTTAGGCAGTGTTATGTTTAGGGTTGGACTTGATGGTCTTAAAGGTCTTTTCCAACATAAATGATTGCATGATTCTATGACTATGAAACTGTATTGAAAACCTTAGGCTGATCTCTACCACTAAGTGGCAACTACTCCTGGTATTAAGTAATTTTAAACAGATAAGAAATCATTTGAACTCTAATAGAATACATATATATATAAATGTATATATGTGGGAGACCTTCTAGCAGTCTTCCAGAAGGTCTTTTCCAACATAAATGATTGCATGATTCTATGACTATGAAACTGTATTGAAAACCTTAGGCTGATCTCTACCACTAAGTGGCAACTACTCCTGGTATTAAGTAATTTTAAACAGATAAGAAATCATTTGAACTCTAATAGAATACATATATATATAAATGTATATATGTGGGAGACCTTCTAGCAGTCTTCCAGCACCTAAAAGGGGCCTACAAGAAAACTGGAGAGGGAATTTTCACAAGAGCATGTTGTGACAGGACAAGGGGTAACAGGTTTAAATTGAAAGCGGGTAGATTCAGAGTTGATACAAGGAAGAAATTCTTGACTGTGAGAGTGGTGAGGCACTGGAACAGGTTGCCCAGAGAAGCTGTGGATGCCCCATCCCTGGGAGTGTTCAAGGCCAGGCTGGATGAGGCTTTGAGCAACCTGGTCTAGTGGAAGGAGTCCCTGCCCATGATGGTAGCGTTTGAACAAGATGATCTTTATAGTCCCTTCTAACTCAAACCATTCTATGATTTTATGATTTTGTGTTATATAAGTGAAATGTGTGTGTGTGTGTGTGTGTGTATTACATAAATTAAACATTTTTTCATATATGTACCAAACATCTGTGATATGCTTAGAATATACATGTTTGGGTATTTTAAAATTCTGAAATACAATTCAGGGCAGAATTCCACATGTGAATAAGCCAACAGATGGCAAGAATCCTCTAAGGCAGTCTGTATGAAGGAGTATAAATACTGCTGCAGTAAAACTAATCGCAAGAGAAAACTAAAGCTTGTACATGATGTATCATTAAGCAAAACAGTGTAAGAATTCTGGACTCTCAACTTGGCTGATTCAGTGAATCTCACCCTGTCACAAGCTTTTGTCAAGTTTTCTGCGGTAGAGAAAAAAAGATCCTTAATTTGAATGACTGAGATATATTTGCAGTGCATGGTGTGTAGAGGCATTGTATTTGTCCTTAGTAAGTATAAGAATTATATAAAGCCCTAGAAATCTTTGGAAAATATTCTGGATAGCACTGGAGTAGAATCCCTGTAATAATAGCATAGGTGATGGCTGTAAGACTTAATCCAAAGCAAGAGTACAGCTTTCTGCAAGGACATAGCTTAGGTGACACTGATAAAAGATTGACTTGGTATGTACTGCCTTATGTTTCTTGGCTTCAGTCCTGAAACTAGGATCTTAGACTTTCCAGTTGATGGTGTAACCCACAAATGCTAGGCATAGTCATCTAGAAGGATAATTTCAGTTGTAACTTACTATTCTCTGGTCACCACACTCTGATAAGCAACAACCCATATCCAGAAGTCAAACTATGCAGTTAAATACTTGCCCTAAAGTAATCGAAATAGAGATGGAAATTTAATTTATGACTCGTTACAACTTTTAAAGAACTGTACAAATATTCTTACAGGAACACTAAATAAAATAGATGCTGTGATGTTGTTCCCCAAGGCCTATTTTCAGTTGCACCTCAGCCTCAAAGATGACAAGTTAGATACCCTTGGAGATGCTTAATACTTGCACTGTATGTTCCACATCACCTCAAGAGTGAAAATTCAGTTGCATCTTTGTAAGCATTGAGCAAATAAAAATTGTTGTTTGCATTAATATGATAAAACAATGAAGTCCAAATGAGGTAACTCATACAGCATGATTCCCTGTTGTTCTGTATGACTGACCCTGCGGATCTGCCTGCATGAAGTGCTGACAAATCTGACCGAATCAACATTAGTTCTCTGCCTGTAGTTTTAAGAAAAATTTCACTATATCATCTCAAATGTGGAATATATGATTCTTGTATTTTACTCCACTTGTAGGAAATCTTAAGCCCTACATGTATATTCACCATATCTGGATGCACAGTACATGTTGAATAATTGGTTGCAGTTGTCCTTGGCTTTGACAAAAAAAAAAAAAAAAGATAACTAACTGAAATCAGACTACTCTGCTCAACTGTAAGCAAATCAATAGGTCTTTCTAATTAAGGCAAAATAGGGGAAGATTTTTCTATGAAGAGGTATGCTGCCAAAGAGTTGGTTCCTTAATAAAAGATATGTGTAGACGTCTAGTAGGTTGTTTTAGCTGCCTTAAACTGAATAATAAAGTATTTTTAACTGTAGCAGCATTTCACATTTTTATTCTATTATGCGTTTCTTTCACCATACACTTAAGAACACATTATCACTACTGCTGATGGCTCTTCTTGTGTAAAAAATACTTCTGTATAATACAAACATTTCAAAATAATTGAGAGAAATAGATAAGACTTTCTTTGTAATATACCTATAACCCTCTAGCCAAGGCATATAAAAAAAATGTACTCCCAGTGGATGTGAAATTCTAACACATTCACTCTCTCTGCCTGAACATTTTTAGGAAATCCCTCTGAAAATTTGATTGCTGGCTAGTTTGATCGCAAATAGAATCTGCCACACTTTTGTGTGTTATGCACAACTGCATATATAAGCTGTTGTAAAATAATCCATATGCATATTGCATGACTTGGAGCAGGCTGTATTAGTGCAGGAAAGAAAATAAGGAAGCAGATAAGATTTTCTTGTTCTTGACAGTCTCCCCTTGCTGTGTTCTCTCATATTTCTTGTAAATCTAAAGAGAAATACATCAGTGACCAAAATTTGGTACATTATAAGCAGCCACAACTTTGTCACTCTTCAGTCCCTCCAGTACCCTGATGGCATGATTGCACATTTTCCAGCAATGAGGCTCTTTCACTTCTACCTCTCAGTACCCCCCATGTACAGTTTCCAGTGATAAAGATGTAGCAAAATTCTGTTACTATGGTTACATGAAAATAACTTTTGAAAAACATAGTTGCTTTTTTTTTCCCCACCATTGCAAGAATATTAGCCCAAAGTTTGTCACTCATTTCTGAGGAGATTGCAGAAGAGTACCAGTACCTGCTTAGAACTTCTCAGTGTGGTCCTACTAACATTAACTACTACAGAATAATCTGTAGGATACTATCAGCCCAGGTGAAGTAACCGTTTTCCCAATTTATAGCTTTCATTCACAGCTCTCTGATTAGCTGCCATCTGTTTCTCTCCAGCTACATAACAGCTACTCACATCTTATGCGTAAAGGAAATCAGCATTTTCTGGGTAAGCACAAGTGTATTAAAAACATTTAAACTGATCTACAGAAATGTATTACTAAATATTTCCTTTGTATATTTGTTGCATTCAAAAAGAACTTGAGGAAAAAAGAGAAGACATGAGCAAGACAAAGAAAAGGAGATATAAGGAGAAAATGAAATGCTTGTATGAAACAAGAATGCTGCTCTGACAGAAATAAAAGGCAGAGAGCTAATTGCAAAAGCCATTGGAGAAAGGTTTGAAGAGCTGTCTTGTAGAAAAATGTATTAATGAAACAAAGCAGGGAGGCATCTTTGAAAGAAAGAGTAGAGCATTCCAGTCCATAGGAAAGTAAGCAGAAAAAAAGGATAGTTTTCTGGTTCACATTAACCATTACAGGACATTAAAAACAAAAGAAAACAAAATCCAAAAAGAGAGAAAGAAAGAGAGGAAGAAAGGAAGAAAGAAAGACAGAGAGAAATAGAGAAATAGAGAAAGAGAGAGAGAGAGAAAGAGAGAGAGAGAGAAAGAAAGAGAAAGAAAGAGAAAGAGAGAAAGAGAGAAAGAGAAAGAGAGAAAGAAAGAGAGAAAGAAAGAAA
>NW_010264886.1:0-2813 GCF_000690775.1 Eurypyga helias | reverse complement strand
AAAGAAAGAAAGAAAGGAAGGAAGGAAGGAAGGAAGGAAGGAAGGAAGGAAGGAAGGAAGGAAGGAAGGAAGAAAAATCTTTTCTAATAGGCTTCTTTTTTCCAATGTGTCTTCTGGAAATAGAAAACTACAAAAATATGCCTATAATGTAATTACTTTAAAATGTTATTTATTGTTGTCTAAGCACAGTAAGGTTTATCAGATATTTTTGTACTAGTTCAGTAATATGGTAACCTAAAAAAACAAAGTCTGAAATTAATTGTTGAATTATTACAAAATATTATACAGGATATATTTATATCTATAGTGTTTGGGTAAAACTAGAATTTAACAGACACTTAAAAAATTATTTTCCATATTTCTATGTTTTGTTTACCTGTTTTACAAAATTGCAGACTGGTAATTGCAAAGCAAATGGATAGATACTCTATTAGCCAACTACATTCAACCTTTTTTTATATTAGAGAAAAAGTATCTATCTTCACAAATATACGCTCACATATACATACTCATTCATGTGCATATATGTATATATACACACACACGTTTATATAAATACATATATTAGAGATATGTTTCTTACAGATACATTTATACAATTAGTGGCTGAAAGCAGAGCCCTGACAACCAAGTAACTTTTGCATTAAATGAACTTAAGTATGATTTTTGTCTTTGAAGTCAGAAGTTTTAATATTCTTAAAATTAATTATGAACCACAATTCAGCTGAGCATGGTACAGAATCAAATCCAGAAAGAGCCAAATGGGATCTGTTTTCTGTTAGAGTGTTCAGGGCATCACTCATCCATTCACTCAAGTCAGTGTCAAAGCTCACATCGCCTTTAGTATTGTAAGGCGAAAGATTAGGTGTGTCTAAAAAAGAGAGATTAAAAAAAACCCTCACAGTGAATTATAAGAAAGCAGCAGAAAAAATGTGATAACAGAAGTAAGCATTAAACACTCAATACAAAGATAATGGTTAAGTAATGAAATAAGGAAAAAATAACTAACTTTAATCCAGTAGTCATTTATTTATTATAAATAATTCCAGATATAGTTAATAGTCACAACTGTAATTCTTCAGTTTGTTATTTGTTTACGGCATTTCACATTGTAGTAGGAATCTAACCACTATTTTATAAAAAGAAAATGCATATATATATATATGCACACACACACATATTTAAATAGAAAATAAAGGATTTTGAAACATCTTCTTCAGCTATCCTATAGGAAATTACCTCAGATACACTCTAGAAGGTGTAGTATAATGTCAAAGCACACTCAGAAATCCAGGTCTATTTGCAATAAAATTTAGGGAGCACTGAAAGCTTCAAGGCAGATTTTGCATCCCTGATGGAAAATTATCTGATGTCTGAGGAAGAATTCCCAAGTGACTAGATGCAGTTAAAGGACTGAATTACATTCTGGATTACGAATGTTAATCTGGGTTGTTTATCCTCTGCATTTCCAGTGGATCATAGTGACTCTGTTGTCTGAACCAGGCATAGCAAGAATTTTTCTCACACAACAAATTTAAAAAAAGTCTGTGTAGATAAAAATCTCCAGCTTCAAATGCTGTAGTATAAATTATTACAGTTATAAAAATCAACTATGATCAATACATTTATGAAAATGGACTTAATTATATTTGCTATCCCAGTGTACATACTCTGGTTTTTAGAGTTTTCTTCATTGGCATGTTTCCAAATCTGATTATTTGAGAGTTCTGGAAATGGATTTGGAACCTTATGAAAATGTAAGATTATCATCTGTTCCAGTTTTGCTTATAGCCAGATGTATTTCAACATTAGCTTCCCAGCCAAAAGGTAATAAAAATATTTAAGTGTACTCACAAGTTATTGAAAATAATGTTAAATTATAAATTTGATGCTGCAAATGAATAAAGATCTCTATAGAAAATTAAAATGGCTTAGTGCCAATGTCAAAGTGGTTCCATCCATATTTTATCCAGAGTTTATTTATTTGGGAAAGTTGTAATTTTTCCCTGTACATTAATGTGTTGAGATGTGTGTTTTTCCAAAGAAAGAAGTTCTAGATATTGCGTATTTTTCAGTGTCTAGCAGATCCCTGGATTTTAAAACTGATTATGTAAATGATGAGTGTCAGAGAGACCAGAGCTGCAATGTCCAAGTCTCAAGAGGACTCATTAAACCAAGACAGTTTATAATCTTGTCCTTGATGTTCATGCGCAAGTATCATTCTGTCAGTATCCTGGAAAGTACATTCCTCTTCATAGCACATCCAGGTGCACAGGCTGTGTAGGTTGCATGCAGGATTAGTTGTAATAAAAAAAGGAAGCAACACGTGACTTAGAATTACAGACTGATCTTCCATCACAAGCAACATACTGACAGCGATAGTACTATAATTGACTTGACTTTTCTGTGGTATGTAATGATTTTGCAGGTTTAATATCTTTCCCAATGAGACTGCCATAGAGATGAAGCTTAGAGTTGACTATTGAATGGTTTGTTTGCTTTGGGGTTTGTTTTTGAAGGATTTTCAATCCGCATGGTGTCACACTGTCTATTTCACATAGTTTAAACCAAGTCAGGATCGAAGTGGTTTATCGATTTAATGACGTCTGTGTAACTGCCAATCAGTGAACTACAGAGTCAGGAACTATGTCATCAGATAAACTACTATACTAAACACGCACAAAATGGTAATAAAAGTTTTATTTTTTTAACATACTCTCTGTAACTAATCCCAAAACCTCTAATCACACGCAAGCACCCTTGGTCTCCCCGGTCGCACCGGGTCTCCCCATCCCGCCCCGGCGAGGCGGTGC
>NW_010264885.1:496-1290 GCF_000690775.1 Eurypyga helias | reverse complement strand
TCTTGAATATGAGGGATAGAGGTTTTACACTTCATCCACTAGTTCTTTCAGTACCTGCAGATGTATTCCATCAGGTCCCAGGGACTTTTGCACCTTCAGGTCCCTCAGGTGCTCTCAAACCTGATCCTCTCTAACCATGGGCAGCTCTCCATTTTCCAAGTCCCTGCCCTTGCCTTCCATGACTTGGGGGTATGGTTTGTGTCCTTACCAGTGAAGACTGAGGTAAAAAAATCATTGACCATCTTGGCCTTCTGCATATCCTGGGAAACCAGCTCTCCCGTTTCCTTTTGCAGAGGGCTGACATTTTCCCTATTCCTCCTTTTATCACCTCTCTACCTACAGAAGACCTTCTTGTCCCTGATGTTCTTTTTTTTCTTGGATAACTTCCTCTAATCCTCCCAGGCTCCCTGTCCCTGCTCCCACCCACTGTAGGCTTCCTTTTTGCACCTCAGTTTCCCCGGGAGCTGCTTGTTCATCCACACAGACCTCCTGGCATTTTTGCCTGACTACCTCTTCACTGGGATGCACAGCTCCTGAGCTTGGAGGAGAAGGTCCTTGAATACTCACCAGCTTTCTTGTGTCTCTCTTCCCTCAAAGGCTTCATCCTACGGAACTCTGCAAGTCAGTTCCCTGAAGAGGCCAGAGCCTGCTCTCCTGAAGCCCAGGGTAGCAAGCTTGCTGCGCACCCTCCTCACCTCCTTCAGGATCTCAAACTCCACCACTTCACGGTCGCTGCAGCCAAGGCTGCCCTTGAGCTTCCCATTCCCCACCAGCCCCTCCCTGCTGGTGAACAC
>NW_010264885.1:0-444 GCF_000690775.1 Eurypyga helias | reverse complement strand
TCTATCCCTTGGATAAGGAAGTTGTCATCGACACATTCCAGGAACCTCCTGGCTCTCTTGTGCCCTGCTGTGTTGTCCCTCCAACAGATATCGGGGTGTTTGAGATCCCCCATGAGGACCAGGGTTTGTGAACATGAGGCTGCTGCTATCTGTCTGCTACCCACTCACTCATCCTGGCCACATGGCCTGTTGCAAACTCCTGCTACATCCCTGTCCCTGCCCTCCTTTTAATCCTGACCATAAGCTCTGGGTCAGCTCCTCATCCATCCCCAGGTGGAGTTCCACACCCTCCAGCTGGCCTCTGACATAGAGAGCAACACCCCCTCCACGTCTCCCCTGCCTGTCCTTCCTAAAGAGGCTGTATCCTTCCTTTCCAACACTCCATCACAGAAGCCATCCCATCCGTCTGCGTGATGCTGATAAGGTCACAGCCCCTCATGTGTG
>NW_010264884.1:0-20047 GCF_000690775.1 Eurypyga helias | reverse complement strand
GGCTGAGACGGGGTAGGCCGGGCTGCTGTTTGAATAGCGTTGCTTTTTGGACCTGCTCCGAATCCTTACAGTTGTTACTCGTCTGAGGTGCTTTTTCACTAATGCATCCAAGGGGATGCACTCGCTGCCTGCAGCTTAACCCAGTAAGAGTTAATCCTGCGTCGCGTCTTTGTAGCTGCCTACGAAACCCATTTAACCAGGTCACCTGTGCCCGGAATGTCTCTTCAGACGTTCACGAGAGCAGCTCGTTAAGTCTGTGCCGAAGTGGTTAATTTAAGTGCCTTTGACAGGGCTCCACGCATACTGTGGTGAGTTGCAGGTGTAAAATTTTGAAGTATTCTTTGTATTTGTGTTTGGTCTTAAAGCAGCTGTTGATACCTTTAAGGAGAAAAATTCAGTGCGTGTGAAAACTGTGTGAAAACAGGTGCATTCACGAGGCATTTTAGGATGTGATTTCACGGCACGTTTGATTTGCTAATAAAAGGCAAGAGCAGTGTTTTTTTCATTATCTCCAGCTGTTCCCCTGCAGCCAGGTACAGGGTGATTCCTCTGTCTCAGAGGAAAGAGCATATTTGCTTGTCAACTGATTTAGTACTTGTAATGTGGAGCTATTCCTTGCCCTACCTACACCTACTGTGATCCCGTCTAAAACATCTAGCATCAATCAGTTGTTGCACATCCATAATGGCCTTTTTTCAGTAAAGTACTGTAAAGATACAAAATAGAAACCTTTTACTTACTGCATTCTTTATTTTTATTATATTTTATAAAAGCTTTTATTTTGAAGAGCGAGAGAGAGACGTATTGCTGGAAGTAACACTGCATTTTAAAACCCACAAACCCCTGATGGTTTTTGTAGTTCCAAGTAGGTAATGCTGGTAAAGTTCTTACATGTTCTTAAATTTAATGGCAGTGGAGTTACTGAGGGTCACACCTTAAAATTTCTTAATAATTTGTAATTCTCTTAATGGCTGTCTTTGTGGGTTAAGACCAAATGACAGTAGTACAAAGTCCAAATGGATTTGGAAACCAAAACACTTCAATCAGATACATGCAATTTATGAACTGCAGGACTCCCCTGCTCCACAAGAGATGTGACAAGCTCTAGAAGTGAAGTGGGCAGAGTTAGTGTGGCAGATCCAACTCAGTGTAGAGTTGTGTGGTGTCCTGGGTTGTCTTTCCAAGTGTCACCATGCATTGTAGGACCGGGTAGAGAACTTCTTCAGCTTCACATGGCACCTGAAGCTGGCCATGGTCAGCACTGGCACACAGAGTCTGCTCCTCTGGAAGGTTCTCAACACCCTTGCAGCTATTGCAGTGCCTGCTTTTTTTACACTGCGAATACTCCTGTCACAATAACCAAGCTGCTCTTACTGCGCTGGTTTAACTAAAGTTCATATGCCAACGCTGTTGTTGAGTAGGCCTAACTTAGGTGAACTGCTGTTGACCCAGTTAAGAAACCTCTTTCCTTGTTATCTTTAATAACAGCCACCACAGAAGTGGTAACACTTCAGGCCATTTTACCATTAAGGTTTACATCTACTAACAGCATCATGTATTATGCTAATTGTTCAGGTATGAAGGAGATAGCAGTACTCACGTTAGTGTCCACATGTTTCCAACAGTACTCTGTCACTACTCCTGGGCAAATGTTGGAAAGAAAGGTTGTCGTGTCCTAGTATGCCACTGGAGTGCAGAGTAGCGTCAAAGAAGTGCACAAACAGGCCGGCTGTTGCAACAGTATGCAAACATGCTTTCAAGATTGTGTTTGTAATCCATTCTATGGTTTAGTTTTATCTAGCAGTTGAGGCGATCAAGTAAAATAAACAGTCCAGTTTAAATCAAAGAATTAAACCAAAGTACGTTCCATGAATTGCTGTACCGCGCTTGTCTTCATCATTCCAGCTGCTGGGTTATTCTATTGGAATTTTCTTTTCTTGTTTTGTTTCTACTGCTTTGAAATATCAAGATTATAACTTGTTGTTCTAGTGGTTGCAAGTATGCCTTGTTATATGAATGTTGTTGTATCTTTGGTTTTGTCCTGAGGTTGTTTAGGGGAATAATGGTCTTGTATATAGAGTAAAAACCTGTAATATGTTCCTTCCACTGTTCAAGTGGACAGAACGTGGAAGGGTAATCTCCACTGTAATTCAGAGATAATCTCCTCCTGAATTCTAATCTTACTGTAGTGAATCTGAATTACCAATATAATTGACCATTTAATGCAAAGCACTACTCCCAGATATGAAACAAAGCCTCAACATTCGTTGTTCATTGTGCATTAATAATGGGCTTTTCAAAATTATATTTTAAGTGCTTAGAGCAGTTAGTTATGTTTCAAATTGTCTTTATAAACTGGTGTAAGTTTGTTAAGCAGCCCTGCACTGCACATCTCCATAGCGTTTCTTGCTATTGAGGATTGCATTGTTGGCTTTTCAAATGAAAAAGCAACTGCTCAACTGCAGAATTTGCTGTAGTGGATCTTTCTTAGTATCTCAACAATGCACTGCAACAACGCTGCATTTTCTGAAGTTGTATCATGCTTGTGAATTAAGATTATCTGAAAATCTTTTATGCTATCTTTTGTTTTAGTATAGTGCTTATATTGTTACCTATGGATATACTTTTATATTTAAAGCCTATTGTGACTACAGTTCTCTTTATCTGCTTCCTTTCTTCCTTTCCACCCTCCACAGCTGTACAACCAAATATGAGGCGATCAGCAGCTCCAAGTCAAGTGCTAGGAAATGTAGGCAAAAAGCCAAGGTTTTTACCACCTGGAAAAAGTATCACAGCTTGTCCCAAGAATGAAACTAAGGAGATGGACCAAGAAATGAAATTAGCGGAGGTAAGCTGAACAGTGCACTAAAAAGTGTATTTGTTCATACAGTGTTGTTACTGAAAGACAGCATCTGAGCTCACCACAAACAATCTCGGCTTAAATAATCAGTCTGTTCAGAACAGATTTTGATACCTTTGCTATTACTACATTCAGAAAGACAACTGTGTCCTGGGCTGCATCAGGAGAAGTGTGGCTAACAGGTTGAGGGAGGGGGAGAATCCCCTCCCTCTGCTCTCATGAGACCCCACCTGGCGTGCTGCATCCAGCTGTGGAACCCTCAATATAAGTAGGAGATAGACCAGTTGGAACGAGTCCAGAGGGGGCCACGAAGATGCTCAGAGGGCTGGAGCACCTCTGCTATGGGGACAGGCTGAGAGAGTTGGGCTTGTTCAGCCTGGAGAAGTGAAGGCTCTGGGGAGACCTTATAGCACCTTCCAGTCCCTGAAGGGGCTACAAGGAAGCTGGGGGGGACTTTTCATAAGGACCTGTAGTGACAGGACAAGGGATAACGGGTGTAAATTGAAAGTGGGGAGGTTTAGATTGGATATCAGGCAGAAGTTCTTCTCGGAGAGGGTGGTGAGGCACTGGAACAGGTTGCCCAGAGACGCTGTGGATGCCCCATCCCTGGCAGTGTTCAAGGCCAGGCTGGACGAGGCTTGGAGCAACCTGGCCTAGTGGAAGGTGGCCCGCCCATGGCAGGGGGGTTGGAACTAGCTGGTCTTTAAGGTCCCTTCCACCCCAACCCATTCTATGACTCTATGATTTGATCTTGCTTCTCAGGTACATTTCTCTCACTCTTCTGAAATGGATGCAAGAAAATGTTTATCAAATAAATAAAAATAGTCAGTGTTGAGCCCAAATAAAATTTTCAGTGTAGCTGAGGTATAGGTTGCATCTTGGCATGAGCTTTGGATTCAAACCTTTGTACTGCTTTGGCAAAAGCAGTTAAAAACCCAAGATACTTACAGAAATGCCAGTACATGAAGTTGCAGTTTTGTTGCAAGGAATTTTCTCTGAAACCCTTCATATCAACCAAAAAAGTTTTTATTGATTTTTATCTACAGAAGGCTAATATTCAATTCAATTCATAAACACTTGCACAAGCAGTGTTTGGTGTTGCGTGCAGGTGCTTTTTGTTTTGAACACTGGGATGTATATATTTGTGTAGGGATGTTTATATTTATGTAGCTATTTTGATAATGAGGATTATTATCTATTAAGATCCCTTCTCGTTGCTCTTCTCTCCCTTTCTCTTCAAGTGCATTAAGGAAATGCTGTTGTGAACTTAACTTTTTTTTTTTTTTTGCAGATAGATGAGAAAGAGGGAAGTACTTCACTGCCTTCTAAAATATATGGCCAGAATCAAAATGCAAATTTGGCACAGTCTGTGGAGTCAACTGGAAAAGTAAGGACTACAAAAGCATGTTTCAGCATTAATAAGTATAGCAAGGTGGAAATGAAAGCACTGCATACGTCCAAATGTGGTAAGACGCTCTTTCTTATTTACCGCCCTGTATCATAAGAGAATTTTAACGCTTGTGAGTTGACATCAGGATGAGAGTCAGGATACCATAAGTAGTGGAAAAGTGTTGTAATTTGGAGACCTTGTTTGGCCTCATGCAGAGAATGCAAACTTCTCTGAGCAGATTCACATTTCTCAGAATTCGTGAGTGTTTCTTTTCTTCGGTGCAAGATCTAAGCTGTTTTCTTCAGTGTCTCCAGTGAGTACTCAAGGTTCAAGCATGGGCTGCTGACTCTAGTGTAGCATCAAAGCAGAACTGTCTCCATTCATTCATGTGTGTGCACTTACTCATTTGTTACCCTCAGTAATGAATACTACTCGAAAAAGCTAGGTGGTAAGCACTGCAAAAATACTGAAGTGTCTGAACTCTAGCAAGTGTACTCTGATGGACCTGAACAACTCTGTGGGGTTGAGCATCTTTGTTTCCCACTCCCTCTGTGCCCTGACCACAGGCACAGTGCAGGGATGTTCCACGTGTGTGAATGCGGGCGTGCGATCTCAGGAGCCGAGTGTGTCTTGCAAGCGTTGCACTTGAACTAGGGTACTAGCAGAGCTGGATGAAAATCTCTCCTCCTGGAGCCGGCTCAGACATTTCAACGTATGTCTCAGTTACTTCACTGTTGCTTCCTCACAATTAATTACATTGATAATGATCTTTCTCTTTGGTTTAGGGTTAATTTAATTGATAATACTTTTTAAAACTCCAGACTCATTACACAGAGCATCTCATGACTGCTTATCTCACCCTGTTTCCCTAATGGTTGGAGTTAAAATTCACAAGGCTTTAACAAAGTTATATTTCATTTTGTTTGTGATAAGAGCTACTAAATGTGGAAGCACGATAGAAGCAAAGTTGTCAGAGCCCCGTGTCCCAAGGTCCACCCTGTAGTGAGGCTGAGCATGTATTCCCAGCTGCCATGTGTACGTACAATACGTATGTACGTATACGTGTGGCTGCTAGCGTAGGCCAGCAGAGACACAGCACTCATGCAAACGCAAGCAATGCCGATAGACGCTTCCCGTTCACACCTCTGGCTAATCGGGGTGAAAGCCTGTGGAAAATGAATATACATATATCTATAGATATATACACACACACACAATAGAGATCCCTCCAGTAACTGACCTTGCACAGTCTACTCAGTAGCTGTCTCCTGGATTTGAACACCGTAGCTGCAAGCATGTGGGCATGTGAACCATCAAGGCCCATAGCTCCCAGTCCAGTTGCTGGTACTCAGACCTGTGCTCCCACAGGTAAACACACTATAGGTCCCTCCAGTAACTGGTCTTAGACACTTGGTTTACTAGTATCTGGCTCCTGGATCCACTGGTCGTCCAGTTGCCTTGTGCATAAGAGATGCATACGTACAAACATGTCTTTCTGGTAGCTAAACCTACCAGTAGCCAACCCTGAGGTGTCCTGCTCTCTCCAGTAACCAAATCTCAGACCCTCTGGTCTCTTCAGTGTCTGGGCCAGACTTACATCTGCTCCGATATTTGGCTACCAAGCTGCTTATCCCACTTGCCAGCTCGGCGTTTGCTGGTGATCACACACTGACACGTGTACCCAGGCAGTATGCATGGCTCCGGCCTCTCTGCTGCCTGGCACATCAGGTACCTGGGCCCTATGACCTGTGTGTGGTGCAGCTCCAGCTGCTGGCGTGTACACTTCATACACGGTTACGCATGCAAAATAGAGTCTCTTGACCCAGGAAAATATTTAGAGGTGTAGTTTAGTAAGAAGATGGGACATACTGTGGCAATAGGGTGCAGAGCATTGCTGCTTACTCACCAGTCACCCATTTAAAGCTGGCCCCTTTTTGCACTCTATTTTCCCATGCTTGTTCCTTCCTGAACCACCTTCATCTGTCCCTGTTGCCTCGTTTTGTTTTTTCCTTTAAAAATTTAATTATAAGCTTCACTGTATCTCCAAATGCTCCTCTACCACCTTCCAGGCCCCAGTAGGCAGCAACTCACTTCATTCTGTCAGGTGCTCTGGAGAGCTCTTTCCAGTGACTCTTCTTGGTGGGTTTCACCCCTGGAAAAGGGGGGTTGATCGATCCCCTGTGCTAGCCCTGAGAGGATGCTGCCACTGTCACGTTCTGTGACCCAGAGTATGTGCACTCTCTTTGGCAGATCTAATGTAGGAGAAGTCAGCCTCCTTGTATGTCTTCAGTCCCTCTGGTCTTAGAGCTTTTGTGTTTATCCACTACATGCTGTAACTTCCAGTTGTGGTGATGCTCATACTTGCAGAAAATTTTCAGTGTGTATGGGACAAGTTGTCTGAGTGGTCCTGCTTCCCTATAGCTACAGCTGTAAAAATTTGTATCTGCAGGTTCCCTCTAGCAGTGCACTTGAAAGGTAACTAGTGGATTTATTTCCAAAATAATCTTTCTGTGGCCTGGGGGAGAAATCAGCAGTCTTCCTAACAAAAAAATGTTGTGAAGTGGAAAAGATACTAGATGCTTTTTCAGTATCATGAATTCTGGTATGGGTTCTCTGCGATGACTTCAGAAAAACACCCAGAAAGTTAGGAAGTGAGACTGAGTGAGCTGTTTCTGCTGCTGTTGTGCTGCTATCTTTCCGAGTGACTGAACAAGCTGTTTTGTGCCAAAGCCTTTCTGCGTCTGTAGAATAGGGCTAACCCTGCAAGTCTTTGTAAAGCTACTGTGAAACGTGATATGAGGATATCTAATGTCAGTGCTAGTCATGATCATCAGGTGATGCAAGCGCTGTTCTCTGAAAACAGTCCTGCCATCGAGGCTCAGCTAAATCTTAAGTAATTTCTTAGTAACTTAAGATTTTTTCCAAGATAGTTTCTGCCCTTTATGTCATTTATGTCTGCTGTTCATTACGGCTAATGTAGCAATTACGTAGACTGCGTGAGCCGTAACCTCCTCTCTCGTCGCGTGCAGCATGTGACAAGGGAGGTGGATCTTCACAATACCCCACAAAGGCTATTCCTGCACGGGCCGTAGAAGCGATGGAGTCACGTTAATGACTCGGAGGAGTAGCATAAAACAATTTACTGAGTTTCTAACAGCGCTCAGTAAGTGTTGCAGATAAAGGTGTTTAGGTGCAGGCATTTTAATTTTTATCAATTATTTCAAGGAATGTCTATCATGAGAAAAAGAAAATTGAGAGGAAAGAGGAGAAGGAGAAATGGAGGGAGAGGTTTCACCACCTTTGGATCCAGCATTGTTCTCTTGAGCCGGAGTCCTTGGTCCGTAGGCGGTGGGGTCGACAAACGCGAACGTGCACGCGCATTATAGTCCAGCCAGTGCGTGGCCACGGGGCGTGACTTTCTCGCGTCTGCTGGGTGTTAGTTTGGTGGTCTTGGCAAGTGGGAAGCAGCACTCGGAGGCACAGCGAGTGGAGAAGTGGGGCAACCTTGCTCTAGGGGAGGTGGGACAGATCCTGTCGTTGAGAAGACCAGTTTGACCTCAGCACGTACAGAACTGATGTTCCTCAGCCCCAGGAGGCAGTAGGGAACTACAGGGCACCATCTGTCACTCTCCTCATTCCCCCTAGGCAACACTTTCTGTCTCAAGTTGTTTGAGACAAAACAGGCCAGGACGTCGATGCCTCCTTTGTCGTGTGAAATGAAATTGTTTTGTCAAAGCTGGTTTTGGTATGAAATTCAGAAGTAATGGAAACCACTTGTGAAAGCCAGAGCCTGTTTGGGTTTTTTATTATTATTAATATGGTAATAGAATCACATCTGACTTCCAGTCTATGCAGCCAAAGATGACTTCGTTATTAAAGGGGCATTAAGATTATTTAAAGACTTAAAAAGGTCTGTGTATATGCACTATTTTGGTTTATTGTCTCCATGCCTTTTAATGCAGATGATAAACGGTTTGTTAGCTTTATGTCATGCTCCAAGCTGCTGTGTTTGGGTTTCCAGTGCAGCGGTGGGAATTGTAAATAAATACCCAAGCTTCCACTGAAATTCTTGTGAAACACCTGTGGACCATGGAACAACTGTGCTGTTCATAGAGCTAATCTTTCTGAAACCTGGCCCCGAAAATGCTGCACATTCTTTCAAAAAAAACTTGTTATCTGACATGTGGTGTCCATTTCCTGGAGTAGACAAGCAAGGATTTGATTAGATAGCATCAATCTAAAAATTACAGCATATGTGGCTTGAAAAAATATTTGCTTTTCTAGGCTTCTTTTAAAAATAAACCTTTTCCTAAAAATTCACTGATATAAGTAAAGTGTAAGGAACTCTGAAATTCTGTAAAATTAGGTATTTCTAAAGATGCTTTAATGAGATTGTACCAACTGTTGTTGCGTGAAACTACCTATGTGTTGTAATTTTAAGACAGATTTGGTGATGTCAGGGTTTGAACTGTAAGATACTGAACATGCCAGTTCAACAGGCAGTTTACTGATTGTGATTGAGTTGTGAATGCTGGAAAATGATGTATTTCCATAAATGTCAATGCTAGTTATGGTCATCAGGTTCACCGGTGATGCAAGCACTGTACTGTGAAAACAATCCTGCATTGAGGCTCAGTTAAATCTTAAGTAATTTCTTAATAACTCAGATTTTTCCAAGACAGTTTCTGCCCTTTACGTCATTTATGTCTGCTGTTCATTACAGCTAATGTAGCAATTACGTAGACTCTGTAAATCGTAACCTCTTTCTTCATGGAGGGGGTGGTGAGGCACTGGAACAGGTTGCCCGGAGAAGCTGTGGATGCCTCATACCTGGAAGTGTTCAAGGCCAGGCTGGATGTGGCTTTGAGCAACCTGGTCTAGTGGAAGGTGTCCCTGCCCATGGCAGGGGAGTTGGAACTAGGTGGTCTTTGAGGTCCGTTCCAACCTAAACCACTCTGATTCATTCTGTGAAATACATATCTTTGTAGGAAAATTAACTGTACTGCTGCTTTAGAATAATTTTTAAGAGGCAAAGAGCACAGCCATCTCTTTGGTACCTTTGTTTTGTATTCAGAATACAGGACTTGTTGACACGGACAACAGATGTGTGGAGGGGAGGTAATTTATTTGACATTCATTAGTGCTTTTTCCCACATGCCTCCAGAGTATTCTATCAGATAAGTCTGCGTGCTCTTAAAAATGAAAGTTACTTTAACATTCCTAAACTATTTAACAGTCACTGAGAACAAAATCATGAATGTGTTTGGAATGATATTATTGCACTTCTTAATAGTGCTTGGGTTCTACTCCTCCTTACATTCTGAGGACCTATTAGTAATAACAAAAAAAAAACCCAGATAATTTGAATTTGAAGAAGCAATGGACAGGCAGATCTCTGAACTGTACTTAGGATCTCCGCTGGATTGGCCAAAACTGAGATTTCACCTACATTGCCTTCTTCAACTCAACGTGTTTAAAATATATTATTTATATAAAACATACATAATGTAATTTTGTGCTTATTAACTGAGCCTACAGCTTTCTTTCTGTTGATATTTTTAACCTAGGAGAATGTTGCTCTTTTTTCCTTGGGGCTTATCGTGTCATGTGTGAAAATGAATGGGTTTTTTGCCTGTGTTCATAGACACAAAATTCTAGTTGGACTGAGATTTCATTGTTTGAACCTGATTTAGGTGAACAGAAAAGCTGGATGTTGAGTCTGTTTATACAGCTCACCTCTGGTTTGGCTTTTGGTTCAGGAGTACTTTGTCTTGCACCCATCCCCAACACCTGTTAATGTGTTTCCAAGAGAGACTTTGTCAGAAGTCGCACTCAAATAAGTTATCTTTGCGCTACCAATGCAGACAGATTGTAGCCGTATTTCATAACAGGCTTAAGCATTCACCCCAACTCTCTCAATGGGTGTTCTTGAAAGTTTCTCGTGCATGTCATCTTAACTGTATTTATCATTTGCATATGGTTTTGAATGTGTTTTCTCTATCTTCTCTGGAATGTGACTGTTTAGTGAGTACCTTGGTATATCAAGCTTAGACTCTGCTTATTTAAGTCAGCCTTAGTTTTGTAATAGTGTACAGAAAAACCACATGACCAGGAATCACTCAAAAGAGACAGGGGAGTCCTGTAAAAACTTGACTCGAAGAAAGGGAGGATCCATGGGACATATCCCTGTGGCGTCTCTTAATCTATAGGGGGACGCAGCCCCCTTTTATCCTCCTTTCCTGGCAGCAAGAGACCCTCGTCATTTCCCCACTGGCTGAGGTACTCAGTGTATGGACTTTCCAGCCCGCCTGAGACATTCACATAGTCACACCCACATTGTATGTACCTTGGTCAGCTAAGTTCTGATTGTTTCTTCTTTCCTTCCTCTTTTCTTGGGTTTTGTGAAGACATGCAACTGGTATTCCTATCAACAGCAATGTTTTTTGGCTCCTTCAGCTTTCTGGAACATTGTTACAGTACATTGGGGTACTGGTGGGTGAAAAGCTGAACATGAGCCAGCAGTGTGCGCTGGCAGCCCAGAAAGCCAACCGTATCCTGGGCTGTATCCAGAGAAGTGTGGCCAGCAGGTCGAGGGAGGGGATTCTGCCCCTCTGCTCTGCTCTTGTGAGACCCCACCTGGAGTGCTGCATCCAGCTGTGGAACCCTCAACATCAGAAGGATACAGACCGGTTGGAGCGAGTCCAGAGGAGGCCACGAAGATGCTCAGAGGGCTGGAGCACCTCTGCTGTGGGGACAGGCTGAGAGAGTTGGGCTTGTTCAGCCTGGAAGAGGCTCTGGGGAAACATTATTGCAGCCCTCCAGTACCTGAAGGGGCTACAAGGAGGCTGGGGGGGACTTTTTACAAGGGCCTGTAGTGACAGGACCAGGGGTAATGGGTTTAAATTGGAAGTGGGGAGATTTAGATTAGATATCCGGAAGAAATTCTGCCCGGAGAGGATGGTGAGGCACTGGGACAGGTTGCCCAGAGAAGCTGTGGATGCCCCATCCCTGGAAGTGTTCAAGGACAGGCTGGATGAGGCTTTGAGCAACCTTGTCCAGTGGAAGGGGTCCCTGCCCATGGCAGGGGGTTGGAACTAGATGGCCTTTGAGGTCCCTTCCAACCCAAACCATTCTATGATTCTGTGTTAGTCTGATATCTCCTGTCACTTAATATGAATGAAAACCCTCTTAAGCAATTAATTTGAATAGCATAAGAGAAAATTCACTTTTCCTTCAGTTATGACAGTAGCAATCAATTGCCTATCACTTTTAATCAGAGGATTAAAAAAAATATTTTCAGGATTTGTCATATTGTCTGATTTCAGTCTAACTGTCTGCTTTTCTAGATAACTACAAACATTCAGGCCTGACATCTCATAATGAAGCACATTATTGCTAGAATTACTTGGATATCTGCAAAAGTAGAAGTATTAATTGCAATTTCTGTTACTGTCATCATTTCTATTACTGCACCTCACAGATTCAACTGGAAAAGATATTCCAGTCAGGGGTATTTTTACCGTCTATTTTAGTGGTGGAGCTGCATGCATAGCTGCAGTTCCGTGGGCCCCTCAAACGTTTTTATAAACAGCTGGTAAAGCAGTTAAGTCTTTGGGTAAAAGATACCGCATAAACATCTGTGGCTCGTAATAGTAACTACATACACCTTGGTACAACTGAAATGTTACGATGCCTGAGTACAAATGGTTTATTACAGCATTGTTTACAACTTAGATTTTAAAAGTTTGTAAGTTTTGTTATTGCTTCTTATTCAAAATAGTATCAAATTACTTTGCTAGCTCTTCACGATTTAAAATGACCCCCTTCTCCCTGCAGTGAATAGTCTGTGATAGTGGATAGACAAATGAATAGACAAGCTGTTTCTAAATTCAGGATAGTTTCTTTACTGCTTAGGTTCATCTGTACCTGCTGGATCAGTTGATCTCTTGAGGGATGGGGACTGGTTAAGAAAACCAGATTGATGTAAATGTGCCAGAAGAGAAATTGTGCGTATCTCTGATCTGCCACCGGTTCCAGAATTGTACATTTATACATGATATGTATACATGTAAATTGTCACCTCTTGGCCCGGTACCCCAGTGCACAGCAGTCTCGGTGTAGCAGGTACACTTCTCACCAAGATTTCTCTGATTATTTAGTCCTAGATGCTTGTGTTTTCTGGTCTGCAGCTTTGGGACTCACCGGCATCTCCTCAGGGCACACCACCTTTTGCTTGGTGCTCTTCCTTGGGATGTGAGATGATGTGTTCTACTTTGCTGCTGGCGTAAGACCTTCCCAGCATTTCCCCAGCTGAGTATGCACGCTCGGGTTTCTCCTCGGCTGTGGTCATGCATTGTCTTCAGTTATGCACGGGTGTGGTACGATAGCAAGGCAGGGAACCGCATTTTAGCAAAGTAAGTTGAGTACTGTAATATTAGTGCTCGAAACTCTGAGGACTTGAAAAAAGTAAAAGAAAAAAGCAAAGAAAAAAAAAGAGGTTCTGTACTCTAGTCTGCCATTGCTTGTTCTCATGACTCTGGTTTTTCGGGGGTTTTTTTTGGTGTGTGGTGTGGGTTTTTTACAATTTGTTTTGTGGATTTTGGTTGGTTGGTGGTTTGTGGTGAGGTGGTTTGAGGTTGGTTTTTTTTTTAGCTTTCATCTTGCTATAGATCCATCACTTCCTGTGTGGTAGTGACCCAGGACTATGTACCAAACAGAACACTGTCCTCAAGGGCTTCTATTTCTGTGCTCAGAACCACCAAATGCAGCATTCATGCCCTCCCTACTTCCTCAGCTTTAAGGTCTGTCAGGGGAGCAACCATTACAGGATTGAAGCCGTAGTCAGATCACTTGGAGTCAGTTGCCACAGGCTGAAATCAAGCAAAAGAATATTGTATACTTAGGCGATACACCAGCCTGTTGAAGAACTTCATCCCTGACCAGTCTTACTCATCTGGGATTTGGCCTGCCCACCAGCTGAGGGGTAAGATATGCTGTGGTAGTTGAATTTGCCACCGGGAGTGAGGTAGGAAGAAGGAACTTAACACCATCTTCACCACCAAGGGCAGTGAATGTTCACCACCAAATTGTGTAACGTTCAGCAACTGCACAGCTGCTTTCCTGAACCGGGTAGCCATCTGCAATGCAGTAAAATAGGCTGCTCTAAAACCAATCCAGACTTGCGTAGTTCTGGTGCAGTATTTCCACAGTTAGTACAACATAACTTATAATTTGGTATGATCAAATCTTCTTGCTGTCATGTGAGTAAGTAGGCTTTATGTAAGGACAGATGATATAACTATGATATTCCCACATGTGAGAAAAGGGGTAGTGAATTGACAGTGAAATGCTTTTCATTTGTCCTAGTTAAGTGTGCTCTGATATGTGTGTTTGAACTAATGGAGATGATGAAGGAGAAGGGAAGGAAACCAGAAACCCAAAATGTATTACATGGTCAGAAAGTACAGAAAGAGTTATATTAGATGTAAGATGTCCAACATTTTCCAAAACGTTGGAGGGATTAAACTGAAAGTTTTGCAGTAGTAACTTGCTTATGGAACGGAACTGTCATTGCTTCTTTACAATGGAAAAAATATAAATTGCTAGGTTCTTTACTTTTAAGCAGTGATATATCACTATTGGAGAGAGCCGTGCTGCATGTAAAGATAACATTTCATGCATTTTGCTTTAACTTGTTAAATTACTGAAAAATTAAAATCTGTAAACAAGAAAAAAAAAGACTTAAATACTCTCTTTGTGCAGAGACAGAGACCTAGTGTTGAAACTGCAGATATAAAGGAAACTCCCCTTTCCAAGGAGCAGTGGGGGATGTGTTGGGAAATACTATCCATTATAATTTAGTTCCTGGGAGCTGCATGCAAACACACAGCATATAGTCTGCAATATATAGAAAATGAAATTACCTAATACCGTAACTCTAAAAATGAGGAATTTACAAAATATTCTGTATAGAGCCTATTTTCAAGGATTCAGGTTTAGCAGTAATAATTTTTTCAGTTTCCTCATTTGTTCTCAGGGAAGTTGTATGCATAGTTTCTTCTTACTCTTGATTATCAAAATTTATTATCAGGCTGTGTGTGGGTAAGGAGAGAAGAGGGGCAAAAGAGAAATACATGTCTCTTCTAGATTTCTTGTTTGTTTTTCTTTTCCACTCTCCCACCTTTTGGAAAGCCCAGGTTTGGTGTGTGTGGGTGTTTCTGGGGTTGTTTTTTTTTTTTTCTCCCCCAGCTTTCGTGTCTCCAATACATATGAAGGTGGGATTTAAGGGAAGGTGGAGAGAATGTAGCTGTCACTTGGAGGCACAATAAATGTCTTAATGAAGGTTACTGGAAGTTGTTGGCTTTTATTTAGCTATCATGAGTATTCTTACAGACTTGGCCTGGATCCCTTCAAAGGTAGTGGCCAAATCTTTCTGTGGCTCTGCTTACTGTTTGAGTCTCCTTTGTTGCCACGCCAGCATAACTAGAGTTCAGTCCCAGCTTTTGGCTTTGGGCCTTAAGTCTCCCCCTGAAACAGCAGCTTTGTCACAATATCACCACTGTCTTGTTGATTTTAAGAAAGTAAGATGCTTATCTTGCTGTCCTCAAAATACCCACTGAGCAAAATTAGAAGAATGGGGAAAGCTACTCTTATGTCAAATGCAGGGAATAGTGTGTGTGGAAGTATTCTGCATAATCTCCAAATTTTTAATCTGCCTATGAAAAGACAGTAGAATTGCAGAAACTTGCCTTCTCTTAAGACTGTTTCTTTTTCTAGAGGCTATCTTGCTAATGAGGATTTAAGAATTTAAGCAAAATACACTGAAAAAATCATAATTATGAACCTTATGTATTTCTCAGCTGCTTCTGATGAGTCATCAGAAAGCTTGTTGGAGGAGATGATCAGAGAAGATACAAGCATGTTTTAGGAACTGGACACACTTCTGAATTTGTAAAGAATGTGCTCTTAGCTTTTTATTTTTTAAGGACATGACTTATAAAGGGACAAGCTAATTCATGGTGCTGTATAGTCACTTAGTAAAGTCCTGTAGCTTTAAGCCAAACTTAGTTTCATAGAATGGTTTGGGTTGGAAGGGACCATAAAGACCATCTAGTTCCAACCCCCCTGCCATGGGCAGGGACACCTTCCACTAGACCAGGTTGCTCAAAGCCTCGTCCAGCCTGGCCTTGAACACTTCCAGGGAGGGGGCATCCACAGCTTCTCTGGGCAACCTGTTCCTGTGCCTCACCACCCTCTCCGGGCAGAATTTCTTCCGGATATCTAATCTAAACCTCCCCACTTTCAATTTAAACCCATTACCCCTTGTCCTGTCACTACAGGCCCTTGTAAAAAGTCCCCCCCCAGCTTCCTTGTAGCCCCTTCAGGTACTGGAAGGGGCTATAAGGTCTCCCCGGAGCCTTCTCTTCTCCAGGCTGAACAAGCCCAACTCCCTCAGCCTGTCCCCATAGCAGAGGTGCTCCAGCCCTCTGAGCATCTTCGTGGCCTCCTCTGGACTCGCTCCAACCAGTCTTTATCCTTCTTATGTTGGGGGCCCAACAGTTTAGTTGAAGGATGGTTAGAGATCTGAATATGTGAGCCCTGGAATGTCAGACTGAGATGAAGGCAAATTTTTTAAAATTTGGCATGGGGTGCATTTTAATTGCCTAATTTAAATATTTCCCATTTCAGTGGGCTAAATATTGAGAGAATCCTTCACATCAGCAGAGGGGACAGAAATGTATTTTGCTTTTGTGCTTGGAATTTCAGCTGATAAGAGCTTGGAGTAGGCAGTGTCTAATTTGGGCTAGTTTTAGTGAGTGGTGTAAAGGTAATACATCATAAATGTCTGTTTGATGTGCTTGTCATGAGATACAAGTGCTCTTGTTCTTGCAGCAGGTGCAAGAACTGTTAGATGTTAATACGTGCTTGATGGTGATTGCAAAAATAGATGCATAAAAATTTGGTTTCCCCTTGTTCTCCCCACCCCTAGTGCAGGAAAGATTAGAAACGTTTAGAAATAACTTGGCAGAAGAAAGGAAAAGAAGTGGTCCCAGAGTTTCAGGTACAGGCTGGATGAGGTTTAGGCCAGGCTGGACGAGGCTTTGAGCAACCTGGTCCAGTGGAAGGTGTCCCTGCCCATGGCAGGGGGGTTGGAACTAGATGGTCTTTAAAGGTCCCTTCCAACCCAAACCATTCGGTGGTTCTATGATTCTATGATACAACAAGGATAAGAACCCGAAAGTACAAAATTGGTGGTGAAAGTGTTAATGAAGGTCAGGAAAAAAAAAAGTGAAACAAAACATTTGAAACATAAACAATCTAAAAGTATTTCTAAAAAGTCTGGAGAAAATGTGCTTAAGCACTGTGACTTCCAGGTGAAGTTGTCTTACAGCTTTTGGCTCACAAAACTTTGTCATCCTCGACCCTTTCCATAATGAACAGAGTCTGCGACCCTTCGTTTTGGAGATGACCCACGAAACAACTGTCCCTGTGAGAGACCTTTTGGAGTTGGAAACTTTCTCACTCACCCTTTGCTGCAGCTGGCTTTTAAGACAGGCAGATCGAATGACCTGGCACTGTCTGGCTGTCATGTCATGACAGTAAAGAGGACTATATGATGGCCTAATGGAATTTTGCAGCCCTTACTACCTATAGACACTCTCAAGTCATCTTGGAAGGATATCAGGAAGAAGTTCTTCCCGGAGAGGGTGGTGAGGCCCTGGAACAGGTTCCCCAGAGAAGCTGTGGATGCCCCATCCCTGGAAGTGTTCAAGGCCAGGCTGGATGAGGCTTTGAGCAACCTGGTCTAGTGGAAGGTGTCCCTGCCCATGGCAGGGGGGGTGGGACTAGGTGGGCTTTAAGGTCCCTTTCAACACAAACTGTTCTATGACTCTATGATCTTCTGCAGCTGCCAGATTCATTTGCAAGACACAGCAACTGCCTCAATACTTGCCAAATGTTTCCGCTGCCAGCAGAGCCCAGTATATTCAGTGATGTGTGACATGGCCCGAGCCAGCTGCTGAATCTTCTTGGGAGTTTCTCATAAGCACAGGGGTATCAGGGTTTCAGTTCAGCTTTGAATCACATCTTTCTATCGTCCTCTTGTTCTTCTGATTTTCAGGCCTCTAGGTGATGGCAAATGCTAAACCCAGGTCTCTGCAGAGCTAGTTTGCTTGCACATTATTAAATAAGAGCAGATGTCCTTCAGACTTATTCTGGGTCTGCCATCTTGTGGGCAGAGCACCCTCACGGAGTTTAGTAAGCCTTTATCTGTTGATTCGATATTTTTTGGACTAGAACGTCCCAGGCTGAATCACTTAAATTGATGGCATTCCCTTCCACATACAAGTTTGTGGTTTGATGCAAACTACATCTTTCAAGATAGGTTCTTTCTTAGGGCATTCTTGATTCACTTCGATGTTTTTTGTCTTTGTATCATGTACCAATTATTAAGTCTCTCATGGAGAGATTCTTCCTCAGTTTCGTGTGGCAAAGGATTCTTCCTCTCCCTCCATCCAAGATGCTCCCCTGATTTAAGACAGGGTGTTCTGTCTCATATTGTGCTTAAATCTACATGGGCCACTTGATGCAGTGATTGGCCACGATACAAATCTGTCACTTGTAAAATTTGGGCCCATTGAGCTTTTTCAGTGATTCATAGTCATTTGGCTGACTAATAACACCAGACTGTAATAGCTGTGATTCATTCATTTCTTGACAGCTCTTCACAGTTTATTATTTGTATCCTTTTTTTGGTATTAATTTTAGACTTTTCCACAGCAAAAACCTGAACTTACCTGTAGTTTTGAGTCTTATTTCCCAACTATTGAAGTTCTGCAACCTTAGCAAGGGGCTGTTGCTTGTTTTTTGAATAATCATGCTAATTTTCCATTCCCTACAAAAATATTGTTAATTACAGCTCCAATTTTTCATGAACTTCCAAATACAAATATTTCACCCACTTGAAAAGTGTTTTTTTAAATATTAACATTAGTAGATTAGTGAATTCCACCGTGAAAACATGAAGGAAAAATGAGCTGTACTTTGTGCATAGGATTAAAGCGGGAAATATAGAAGGCAGTGATGTGATGGGTACACGTATGACTCGTTTCTTCAGCAGTGACCAGAATTTCCCCCCCCAAACATGTGGTTTGCTGTCCCATCCGTTACGCTGATAGGAGCTTTTGTAGGTTGCACGGCAAACCATATTCCTAAAATGATCCGGACAGAGTCTGAAGAAGGTTTTTCAGTGTATTTCTTTTGTGCAAGTTATTTGTCCTGTGGCATACTGAATCAAGGAACTGCTGGTGGTTAAAACTAACCCAGCTCAGAACAAAATGATTAATTTGCAGACAAACCATTTCCCTGATCTTGCTTAGATTTGTGAGGGCTCATATCAGCACAGTTGAAGGGGCAGGAACATGACAGGGTTGGGGGGAGGCAGAAATTTTGGCAATGTCCCACATTTATGTTGACAAACCAATTATTAAACCCTGCTTGCCAAAAAAACCTAAAATTGATTAATCTGTATCTGGATCATCTCCCTAAACTGGCTGTGCAGTGTTGCAGAAATGCTAGCGTTGGTGGTGTAGGATAAAGGGTGGACTACAGCAACATTTCTTTTTTTTGTAATTGTCTTGGAACTCCACCTGTTGTTTTAGCTCAAAAGTCAAGTCTATATGTAACACTAATATCTAGGCTTCTCGCCTTCTGTGATTTCTCATCCAAGTACAGATATGACCTTAGGCTGATGAGCACAGCTATTTTAAAAGGGGGAAAAAAAAAACCCACCAAGAAGGAAAAAAATCTTGGTTGGCAGCCAGCTTCATTTTTACAAGGGTTATTTTACACTCCTGCAGAACAATATGTAATTCAGACCGATTCCTTCAGGCTCTTGCTCAAAAGAAATCTTTGTAGTGGCATTTTGCTGTAATTGCATTAGTGTGGAAACACGGTCTCTCTAGCAACAATGAGCAATAAGGTGAGAGAACGATACAAGTTTAGATGGGTCTTTAGTAGGAGTTGCTGCATCTGCTAGCCCAGTATAGAGGCGACTGCTGCGGCTCTTCGTGGCCAGGCCCACAAGGATGTATTTCCAGGAGACACGTGTGCATATGTACACACTATACATATATATACGGACAGCCATGCGGAAAATGCAGCACTTGCGCAGCATCAATGTCCTCATCCTTGCCCTTCTTTGGCTGACTGGGATGAAAGCCTACCTGTGGAAAATACATATGTGGATGTAGATCCCTCCAGCTAGTGGCCGTGAGACACTTACTCTGCTGAGTAGCTGGTCCCTGGATCCCCAGGTCTCCCAGCTGCTTCACAAACCTGCTATGGGTCTCTCTGGCAGCTGGTCTGGGTTTATGACCTTACCTGTCCCCAGGTATCCTGGTCCTTCCAGTAGCCAAATCTCAGACCTTCCGGTCTTTCTAGTACCTGGCTCAGACTCACGTCTGCTCCAATTCTTGGCTCCCAAGCCTCTTTGCTGGCTAGCCCAGCTTGGTGTCTGCCAGAGATCACCTGCTGGCGTACGTACCCAGGCAGTATGCGTGGGCTGACAGTACCCTCTCTACTGGCTGGTGCCCCAAGCACCAGGCCCCTGTGCCTGTGGTACATCTCCCGTTGCTGGCATGTAGGCTTCCATGTGCAGTCATGCAAGTGGAGCAGAGTTCCCTCACGCAGGAGAATGGCTACAAATGTAGTTTAACAAGACAGGACAAACTGCAGCCATCAGTTTACGAGTCCCATACCCAGTGGGCATACCTCCTCCAAGTGCAAGGTCCTGCACC
>NW_010264883.1:732-5025 GCF_000690775.1 Eurypyga helias | reverse complement strand
CATTGTCGGGGGCGGAGGGTACAGGTGCAGAGGGGGACAGCGGAGTAAGGCTTAACGGCGGAGGATTATAGGCTCCCTCTTGGTCATTTCCCAGGTCTATCAAATTGTCCCGTTCCTATGATTTCTCTGGCTCTGGTTCTGACCTCTCGGCAGTTATCGCCTGAGCGGTGGCGGCGGTGCGAATTAGTGCCGGAGGAGGACAGTCGGTCGCAGAGGGCTGCGGGGGCATTACCTCCACAGCATTGGTGTCCCCTCTGGGTGCTGCCTCCCATACCATTCCCCTGCTTTCCCAAGTTTTTATATCAAATGCAGCAGAGACCTCAGCAGGGACTCCTTGTCTCAGCATAAGTTTCAGTAGTAACTTTATCTTAAACGGATCATATTTCACTCCTCTCTTTTTCAATAGTTGCATTAATAATTTTACTACGGCCTCTTCTTCGGCCAAGAGGTTTGCTCCCATACTTGATGCCCAACCACTCACCTGTCCTTCAGGTGACGTCCCGGGATTGATTGAAGCTGCAGTCCTGCTGCGGGCTTGACTCGTTCGGTTGGGTTCCCTCCGGACGCTCGTGCAGCGCTGCTCCTCCGAATCACATCAGGGTCACCATTTGAAGGGAATGACGGCACGGACTCCGGCGACGATGGCGATAGGAGACACTTTATTGCAACAGCACAGGGTATATATAGCTTAATGCACGCTACACGTATCTTACTAAGTTCTAATTGGTTACACACATATCTTACTAGTTTATGATAGGTTACTTGGTCTCGGCCACGCGCTGATCACGCAAACTGTTACTGATTCTTTCAGCTCTGGGAGCTTCCTCTTATCAGTTTCACATCCTCCTTAACTAGCTTGTTTATCGCTCAATGTCCTCGGCTTGTTCTTTTCCCATCCTCTAATGTACTGTTGTACCAAGCAGCTCCGCATAGTTACTGAATGAGTCACCCATAACTGGACACCGGTATGGCATCCGCTGTGGTCTTGGTAGTGTCTTGGGTGTTGCAGATGGTACAGAACAGCACTGTGAGATTGATTTGTTATCTGGAAGAGAAGCAAGAGACTACAGCGTCACAAATAATTCATTTGAGCTAAGGAAGAACATGTTGGCATACGATGACGTATTCGTTGATGCTTACAAGGACCTGTAGTGACAGGACAAGGGGTAACGGGTTTAAATTGAAAGTGGGGAGGTTTAGATTGGATATCAGGAAGAAGTTCTTCCCGGAGAGGGTGGGGAGGCACTGGGACAGGTTGCCCAGAGAAGCTGTGGATGCCCCATCCCTGGAATTGTCCAAGGCCAGGCTGGATGAGGCTTGGAGCAACCTGGCCTAGTGGAAGGTGTCCCTGCCCATGGCAGGGGGGGTGGAACTGGATGACCTTTAAGGCCCCTTCCAACCCAAACCATTCTATGATTCTATGACATGAGTCAGTGTCTGTGAAGAGGAATTGCAGAAGATTCACGATGGGATGAGGGTCTTCAGAACGATCAGCCCAAGGCACAACACCCAGTCTCAGCAGCAGGGGGTGAAAAAGTCAAGAGCTGTTTTGTTTTTCTCCTCTTTTTAATGGCGACAGCAGCAACACCAACAATATTTTTTAGAAACGTGGTACTCGGATCAGCATTTGGTTGGTTTTGGAAGGACTTCTTCTAGGTCAGCCCCAGTCACATGTGTGTGGAAATCACGTGGTGTGGTTCGGTGGCTCAAACTATGCAGGAGGTCAGATCAAAGAATTGTCATTTTTTCCACTACCCCTAAATTTAAAATCTGTGAATGGGAACCAACTCACAGTGCCTGTAGGCTTTTCCCAAAATCCAAATGCTGCGTGCTCGCTGCAGTGATCTGCATGGCTTTGGTCACCAGCTGAAGGGAACTACAGCAGAAATAAGAGATGAAGAGGAAAAACATCCCAAAATATCAATGTTGACAAGAGGTTCCAACTCAGGGGGATATTGATGGTCTGTTTTTGTTTGACATGCTACTGCTGCTTCGGTGCCTAATTAAGCTCACCTCTGCTTAAACTGGCAGATGACCAGTTACAGGTGACCATTTGTAGCTTTAATGTGTCCGTGCAGAACGCCATCGTATCAGGCTGGCGATCACAGAAACGGTGTTGGCATCCAACAGAGCTCTTCTCACGGTCTTCAGTGGTGTTCCTGCTAGAGAGTGAAGTTGGGTTTAGTATATCTCAACAAAGAACAGTTGACCAGTATTTGCAGTGGCGAAGCTGGACTGTTGAGTCTAGCTCTGGAAGCCTTGTTTAGAAACCCCCACAGCTGTATGTATATCGAAGCCGTTGTCATTTCAGACTCCAGGCCTCTCTCTGATGACAGCAATCAGTGATACAGGTATCTAATTTAGCTATTTGGAAAAATCAGGGAGAGAGGCAGTGTTGTGTAATTACGCTAGAAGAGCTGTAGTCAATCAAAGGTGCACTCTGCTATCGTGTAATTATCTGCTATTGGTATATATTTTAATCTACACACTCTATACTTCTGGTCTTTTAAAAAGAGACGATATCTTACTCTTCTTATTAAAGGTCAGGTTTTCTGTGCTCTCCTACTGGGCATGATTATGATGAATAACTTATCTTAATCAGCCCTGAATTAAATATCTTCTGTCATTTCAGCATGGGGCGACTCCCCAGCAGCTTTGCTTTCTGGCTTGTTATAGTTCTGAAGTGTGTCAGTGCCTGTTGAGAAGCATTTGAACATTAATTCTCTCCTCCTCTCTCTTTCAACGTAGCCTGCAAAGTCAGTTACAAAACTAATTAGCTAACATTAATATGTGCACTGCTCCAGGGGCTTAAAAACTTAATTTTCAGTGATGATGGAAGTGTCAGGGAAAATTGTTTGTTTGTTGACTTACATGGTAGTTAATGTAATTGTAGCTAAATGCTTTAAATCACTTATTTCTGAGACAATGTGGCTCATCTTTGTGGAATACTTGTGTCTTATATATTTGTTCCTTTACTGATGCCCCGTTTTATTTTGGAGTAAGTAATTCCATTGACTTCTCCCCTTTGCCCCAAGGTCACCACTAACCGTAGCGTAAAGCAAAGGTTCCCACACCAGGATATATATGTTACGCCAGAGTAATGTGCAGAGCTGTCAGAGCACCCATTGTTGCTGGCCACATAGGCATGCGGTTCCATCCAGCTGCTGCTCCACCAGGACGGGCACCTTCTCCAGAGGCCCTTGGGAACCCCAGGAGGGTGGTGTCCCCTTCCCACGCAGCTGTGAGCTGCAGTTGTGGCAGAGATGTCGTTACAGGAGAGCTCCGGGACAAGTTCTCTAGACAAGGTTTCCCAAGATCTTCACACAGTGGTACCTGGAAATGGGTACTTGACAGTTTGCATGCATAGGCAAATATGTCTTGTGCCCATGTGGGATGAGCTGCCTTCTGAATTCAGAAGCATCCCTTCCAGCAAGCCAGGATGTGTGGGAATAAGCTCAAAATGCCTGTCTACCCATTCAACCACTAGACCTGGTATGTTTTGGAAGGGTAGGGGTGCTCTCCGTCCTCTGACCTCAACAAAATCACTGTGGCTTCGGTTAAGAAGTGGTCAAAAAAAGCCTTGCTTGGAGAATTTCGTTATGCTTTGCTCAGTGGGTGCAGTGAGACCTTTAGTATTTGATTAGACTGTGTGTTGTGCAGAGGGAACATCTCAGGGGACTGGAACACTTCAGTAACTTCACAGAACTGATGCTGTTGAAAAGGCTGGTCAGGAAGGAGGCAGCTTTGTTCTCTTTCCATGTCACACTCTGTTTAGCCTCAGTTAGGAGGGGATGACCCGGGTTTCTGAATCTGCATTGTGAAGAGCATCTTCACACTCTGTGTGGTAGAGCTGCATGCTTCATCTTGATACAGGAAAATCCCAAGTATTCTGTTCTGTCCCAAAATCTTTGTGTTTGGGTTGGTGTGTTGGGGTTTTTTTTTGTTTGTTTGTTTGTGGGTTTTTGTTTTTTTTTGGTTGGTTTTGTTTTGTTTTTTTCCCCTAAATGTCTTAAACAACAGGAGTACAAATGAGTTTCCTTATCTTTATCTTTCTTCTCTTTTCATAATAAGCTGTTACTTTCTTAAGACTCGCTGTTGTTTGTCTCTGGATTTTGGCCCACTGGACCAGTTTATCATTGCAGTACAGGCAGGATAGAGGTTCAAAACACACAGCTGATTTCAGAGTATCCTGGTGTTTCAGGTTGGCTGTGGACAGCCTGAAGAACACAGCACAGCTGCTGCTGTTGTTTGTCATAACAGAGTGGAGCTCGGTTTTTCCATGGTGGTACAGAA
>NW_010264883.1:0-673 GCF_000690775.1 Eurypyga helias | reverse complement strand
AGCAGGAGGTTGATTGTAGCCTTCCCTTTGCAGCACCATCCTGAATTCCTTGGAACCTTAAAGGTTGTAATATGGATCCTCAAAGGATGGCCCTTAATCTACTTGTCTCCTCAAAGTAAAGGAGCGTGTAGCTTGCTTTGTTGGAATATCTTCAGCAAAGGTTTTCCTCAACAAGCTTTAGGTCCAGAAGGATCTGAATTCTAGAAATATTTTGAAGATTTAGATCTGCGAATTTCCTGGGGGGGGGGAAGGGGGAAAGCAACCTGTTGATAAGACTATTGCTTTTTTCTGTTTCCCTTTTTGAAGTTCAGATCCATTGACCATAGACTGGGGCATTTTGATACCCTGCCTGAATACGTCCTTTCTGTGGGAAAGACTTCGCTCTCTTTCCTGTGGGGTCCTGCTCACTTTACTTTTATTCTGCCTTAAAATGAAAGCTCATCTGTGCCCATTGTTCAATTACCAAATCCATGGCTTTTTCCTCCTTGAGTTTATGCTTCTTTCCATCTCGTCTGTCTATGGGTCCTGAGAAGGCATGGCGATCTGGTGACGTTCCCATTGACCAGAAAAGGGGAAACATAACCCCCATCATTAACAAGGGGAAAAGGAAGTCTGGGGAACTACATGCCAATCTTACCTCTTGGCCTGGCAACCTCATGGAGCAGATCCTCCT
>NW_010264882.1:47973-94151 GCF_000690775.1 Eurypyga helias | reverse complement strand
CCAGCCTGTACTTGTGCTTGGAAATGCTTGTTATGAAAGGATATTAGGAGAGAGACATGGGAAGCACCTCTGAGATGCCCTTAGCCAAGCCCATCAGAAAGTTAACAAAGGAGAAGACGATGACTCTGACAATACTTTTTCATGAGCACTTGAGATGGTGCAGAAACAACAGCTTTAGGCTTGGTGTCTGAATCCATTAATGAGCCATCCAAATTGGATGCAGCAGAAAATGCCTGGACATAAGAAGTGGCATTCTTTTTGAATTGGCAGGATGGGTTTTTTTTCCTCAGGGAGCCAAATTTTCACAATCTAGAATAAGCTTATGGTGAACAGTAGATAGCTCTGTAGTAGATGTATAAAGGTCTTAAAACACTCTTCCCCAATTGTGCTTGCTTTATAGTATTAAGATTAAGCTGCTCCCAAAGGGAAAATGTCAAACTGAGTTGAGCCAGTGGAGTAATGACATGATTCTCCATGGACTGTGCCCTGATGTGACCCTCTAAGAGAAGAATTGGCCCAGGCCAGGTGACAGCAAGAGGCCTTTTGCTTTGGGGGTGTTGTGGAGAGAAGCAGCAGATCAGAGGTGATAGTGCTTGGAGCTGTGGCACTTCTGGGTAACACTGCAGCTTGTGAAGGGGGAAGGAATTTTGACTGGGAAGGGTATGAACTCTGGCTGGTTTGTCAAGAATAATGTAATTGCCTTATAAATTGGCCATAGGTAAATACCTTTCAACTAAGTTATGCAAAACTGGAGAAGGTATTTAAATATTACTCGAAAGAAACCATTAAAGAAAGCCTCAGGCAGACAGACTAACATTTAAGGATCTTAAATTCAAATTATAACTTGCTATTTCTGTCTATTGAGAACTACTATTGTCTGCTTCAATAGTGGAGTCTTAACCGGTCTGGTATTTCACAACAGCTTGTTAAGAACTGAAATTAAAGTAGTGTTTCTATGGCCTGTAAAAATTTTACCTTATCTTCTTGTCATGGCTTCTGAAATCGGTTTCTCACAAATAATGCGAAGCCTTAATAACAGCACTCTTGTCACAGAAGTGATGCTGTGTTACGTTTTTGTTTGTTCTTCCCTTTTGCTTGCTTCCTGCCCTTCCTTTGCCTGTGAAGGGCTATGTGGACAACCATGTATTACAATGTGCCAGAGAAAGCAGATGTTCGGGTTTGAAGGAGTTTGTGCTTTCTTCCTTCAGAGGCTCCTTAGCATTGGAAGCAACTGCTTGAGGGAGTTGACTGAATTCAAATGTCAGCGGTTATCACCTATTTTTGTTGTGAGATGATTTTTGGAGTATTTTCAAGTTCATTAACGTTAATATATATTTCACCAGATTCTAATTTCTCTTTTTTTTTTTGTTTTATTGCTAATATTTTCAACTACAGTAGTTGGCCTAATAAAAGGTACTACTTGTACCTGCCGTCCTTGTCCTAGAAATTTTCATAACTTCTTAAATATTGCATAAACGGTCTCTTATAATTTCTAAAATTATCTGTTAATTTTGCCAAAAGTTACTGAGAATTAGAATTGTTCCAAACTTTCTCCATATTTGTCTCTCACTCACTGGTCTAGCAGTCTAGCTTTTAAAATATTTAAAAACTTAAGTTAGAAAAATTGAAAAGAGATCTTTATGTTGCAGTGATCACCAAAACAGCTAATTCCTTTTCCATCTTAACCCTCACTTTGGCAGGTGATTCTTGTTGTTGGGTTTGGTAAGTTATTTAAACATTGGCAGGTAGCTAATCAGTTCCCCAGTTACTGTCAGTCTAATTACCCTGACCCCATTTGTGTCTTGTTACCTTGCCAGCAACACCACTTGCCAGTAGTCCCTGTGGAATGGGTTCCCTGCTGACCTAATTGCCTCTCAATTTGATGCTCCCATTACCTTGCCAACTTCACCTCTAGCCATAAATTGCTTTGTGACAGGCTTTGACAAGACAGAAAGTATAAACTGTATTCTCAGCTCATGGAGTACATTAGAAACTAGTTACACAGAAAAGACCGTTTGAATCTGTTTTGGAGTGAGAGATTGGAAATGGCTTTCTCATCCTGAAAAACATTCTTCTGCCCCATTACATCAAGTTCTTTATTTGCCTTTGTCTCTCTGAGTGAATCCTTACTGTTTTTATGGTGTGTGGTTGGCTTCTGAGAAGGCAGGGAGGATGAAAAAGTTCACACGTGTAAAATGGATGTCAAGCATAAGCATGAACTGCCTTTTTGCATGATTAGTTTGACTTTTCACCAAATGGTCACTATGTTTGTCCTTTTACCTGTATAGAGAAGTTCTGATTTCAGGTTAAAAAATCTTCTCATTAGTTTGGTGATACTAAGTAAACCCCACAATCATTAACAGTAACACATCCTTAAAAATACAAGGTGAAAGAATGTTTAGTATCATGAAAGGTATGTAGCTGTCTTCTGGGGTCAGGAGAAGGAGGGTGGAGCTAATAAATGTCTTACAGATAAGGAGGTGTCACTCTGACACACCTTTTCTGTTTGCCGCTCTGTCACAGAAAGCAGACGTTTCCTAGGAATTTCTTTAATTACCTTGAATGTCTCTTGTAATTAAATAACTGAGTCAATTTTGATAAGCAGTCAAAAAGATAAATGTGAGCTATTGTGTTTTCTAGGCATTACATGTAAAGTGGGTCATAAATATCAGTGAAAGAATAAACCCCGAAAATTACAGTAGTTGTAATAGGATTAATGATATTTGCATGATCCATCCTCAGTAGAGAGATTAACGGAACTATAAGGTATATGCCAATGCCAATATATAAACGTAACAGCAAGCATGTATTCTGTGCCTACTTGCTGTACCAGGCTAATATACTTTTAAACATGTGTGACTGCTTTTCTAAATGTGCTTTCTTTGCATACTGGGGTTCTTGTTTAGAAGGTTGAGCGACCTCTGTGTGTGTGTGTGTACATTACATACTGAAGAAAAACGTGCCAGTATTTGATTCCTGTCAGTTAATGTACCTTTCATCAACCTGTGTTTGAAATACTGCCCTTTCTCTCTAAATCACTCGAATGTAAGAGGTTGATCTACAGGCATGTTACCCTTCCTGGTTTCACATCTATGAGAAACTCTGTTCAGCTCACGTAAACTGTTGTAGTTTCTCTTCCCAAGTATCAAGTACTAAAATCATATACTGCCTGAATGTATAGCCTGCAGCATTTGGATATTGGATCACTCTTTGATGAATAAGTGAGGTGGTCATTTTATAATTCAGTGATGGAGCTCAGAACCTTCTCCATATCTGCTGCTTTCACTTGCACTGCAAAAGGCAGAAAAAGTAAGCTTACAGTAAACTCAAGGTTTACTGTTTTGGTAGTTTCTATGTAGCTTTGCTCCTACCAAATTGTATTCCAAATTTTACTGTGTGTAAAATCGTGCTGCTAGTAATGAAAAGCAATAGTGTTTGGAGAACCTTTCAGGGCTATGTCCACTATCAATATATAATACTGTTCGGTATAAAGTTGTTAAATAACTGGCAGTATTCACATGATATTCCTTGAAATGCTCTAATGGTTATACATTTGCATTATCTGTTCTTTCTGCTTTGTTGCTTCAAATAATTTTGCAAATACTCCCAATCAGGAATGAACTGTCCCAAGATTTTGATGGTACTGCCCAAAGCAGTTCACAGGCATGATAGCATGATGGCGCTGTGAAACTCCCATGTTTTCCTCCCAGAGTTTTATTGATGATCTATCACCATATTTTTTAATTCAGCATAGCAGTTCACCAGCTAATGTGAACAAATTTAGTTTCAGGAAGGGCTGGAATTTATTTCCAAAAAACAGTTTGCATTTTTCCCATGCTGTTTTGCTGAGGCATATTGCAATCCATATCTGACATGTTCATGGGTATTCAGATCTGAGATGAGAACAGATCATCAAACATCCCTAGAGAGCATGCCAGTGTGGGATCATGCCAGATACTCAGTAGTATTTATGGGCGTTGGCACGCTTTTCCCTGCATCCTTGCATTTGTTTCCATTTAAAGGACAGAGGTGTGTGTGCAGACAAGTATGTCCTACGGTTAACTACTCTTCAGAAAATACAGAAGGTGATTCACACACAATTCTGGTGTGGGTATGTCCATACCAACCCGGGAATGCTCTTTGTATTAGCTGAGAAACTGAGATGTGTGTACTTCCAAGGAAAAATGTTTTTCATGGAGGTTTTTTCCTGAAGTAGAAAAAAAACCCCAAAGGGCTACTTTTCGAGGATAGGCCAATTCTGTCTCTCAAATCAAGTATTATATGTTTTAAAGCCAACTGTAGTTGTGCCCATGCAAGCTGTGGAAGCATTTGGCCTTTATATTTCTTTCAAGAAATTATCTGGGTTTTAGAGAATGCAATTTGTAAAAATACTGCTTGTATTCTTGAGCCCATTTCCTTTGCTCCTGTATTAAACTCCTGAGAAGAAAACAATATTGAAACTTCCAGTTCTGTGCAAGATGGTATCATTATGCACATACCCTGATTTTGAAGGGATAGAGTTGGTGTCTGTTTGGAACAACCCAAGTTTTTACTGACAGCGATTCAACTTTGTGATGCAAAAACATTTGATCAGTTCCAGTGCATGTATAGGTTTAAGTGCTGGACCTCTTGTTGCAGTTTATCACTTCATGTGTCTGGCAACAGTCAGCAATAGCCATAAATTGTATGAGGTGGCTGCTGTGCTGCGTATGTGTAATAGAAGCTGGAGTTTACAATAAATACGTAAGATAGGCCGCAGAAATGGATGTGAGGCATGCAGCTGAAATATTTGAGAACTGGAGCAGAAAGAATGATTGCCCAGCCCTGAGAGGAAAAAAAAAAAACAACCCACACTGTCTGTCTATCTCAGCTGCAGATTCTCCTTCTTGCTTAAGTGACACTTGGGCTTTCACTAGAAATCAATCGTGTAGAAAGACACCTAACTTGCTAAATACCTTTAAAAAATAATTATTCTAGTTTAAGCCTTCTGCTGTCTCGGTAATGAGTCTTTTTTATTGATGTGTGTAATTATTAATGCTATTGTAGTATTAATTATACGTACATAAAATTGTATTTAGGTACGTTTGATTTTTAGACTTGGTTCATCCGTACCAGCACACTTCATGCATTCGCACTGCGCTTTGCATGTTCTGCCTGAGCAATTGGTTCTCTAAACTTCTGATGGTTTTAGATGGGACTGTGGTACTAAAACCACGATTCTGAGAAGCTGTATCATAGTTTGAGTCTGCAGTGCTTTGCAGTACAGATAGAGAGCTCCATTAGGAAAAAAAAATTCTGCTTAAGTTTTTTGGGTTTTTTGAGAATTGATTTTTTTTTTTTTTTTTTGGCAACAGCAGCGCTAATGGGTTAAAAAGAAGTAGTTGCAGCAAAATAGTGATTAACAGCATAATCTTAGTTACCTGTCAGTATAGCTGTGGAGTGCTAGTGTTTCTGGCCCTGGGCAAAAAGAGAACTTCAAATCAATGAATTAACTTATTTGATTTACACTCACTTGCATGAATAAGCTGCTTGAGTGCATTATACTATATGAAAGTACCTATCTGAATGCCTTACGGTAATTCTATGTCTCCTGTATAAATCCATTAATACTTAGTATGTTCACTGCTGGAAAATTCCCTAGACCTTTGAGGTTTATTCCTCATAGGGGAAAGTAGACTTCTAAGTGGATCTATTTATTTATTTATTTATTCATAGTGTTTCAAAATTCCCTTTTAGGAATACTGTTTCACTAAAACACCTTTGTATTTCTCAGCAAGGTGACCCAAATAACAAAGATCACCCACTGCTCTAGTAAGAGGCTGCTGACTCCTAAAGATTTCTTAAAGCTGCTTGGCAGGTTGTGCAGCTGATTCCATTTTGAAATGGATGCAACTAATATGACGTAGTTCCTTTTGGGATCCGGTGATTCCAGATGAGCTGGTCACCCTGAGCGTAGTCCAGAGTGTGTGCAGGTGCGTGCTGAACGTGGTAGTGTTGGAGTTGTAATAAAGCCACCGACTTTTCTGAGAAGTACTCTTTCCATAGCCCTGTAGCATTTTCCTGCTGGCTTGCTAGGGACAGGAGGAAACCCTTGTGTTAGCTCGGCCAGTTCCTTTCCTGTATTGGTAGGGGGTTTTAGCTCCTCTCTGTGAAGACAGAGCAGGGAAGTGAGTGTCTTCGACAGATTGAGACTCAGATATTAGAGGGGCCGTGCTGCCACACGATGGCAGCAAAATCCTGCTCAGGACTAGGAGCTTCGGTAGTCCTTCAGCTTTCGGGACTGCCTTCCCTTCCCTCCCCCCACCCTTTCATAAGGAGAGCTAAGAGGGATGTTTTAAAAGACTTTGGAGATAATGGAACCGTGGGTGCTGTTAATGCATTAATTCCAGTAAAGCTGCATCTTCTCAAAACGCGTCCTCGAGTTTATTAGCTAGTACATGCTGTTTGGTTTTGAAGTTGTTAGTACATTTATCTCTGCTCTGAAATGTACTAGGCTTACAAATTATCACTTTACGTGCTTGCTATGAAAATGAAAAGAATTCTGAATGCCGACCAGTAAGGGTGTACTGGAGTGGATCCTGTTCTTACAACACCAAAGTAAGAAGGTGTGCATAACGGCCTGCAGCGCTGCTGGTAACGTGCTCTGCAAGGCTTGTCTGTCCCTAAGTAGCATCTGACCTAAAGAACTTAATATGTACCACGGCTCAGTTTTTAGTCCATTGCAAAACTTTAACAGTGATCTCGTATCCTTTTCTGTCTGTTATGTCAGTAAATCAGTACATTCAGCTTTCGCATTCTGTAAACTGGAGTATTCTACCTTGTTACTGTCAGGGGTGTTGTTATGGCTGTCTAAAAGAAAAAAAAAAAAAGCCCCAAATCCTCCCCAACTCCTGTTACATGAGTAGCAAAATGTGAACAAGATTTGAGAGAAATTTCATCTTTAGCTTGAGTTCCCCCTAGCAGTAACAACTAGGAAAAGTTAAAATATGCATTCTGAATGAATTGTATTCTTTATGAAACTATTGATTTCTTACAAAAATAGTGAAGATAACCTCTTCTTCATTTTTTTTTTTTCATATTTGTCATGGTTGCGTTTGTCACATAATTATCCAGTCTTAATTCTGCTCTCCCTTTTGCATATTTCAGTTTTCTTATATCCTTTTTAGTTTAAGTCTTGCTATTTAGTAATACCATGCTCAGATGAATGCTGGCAGTTTTGTAGTGGAGACCTAAGGAGCAATGAGTAGGGATGTAGCAAAAGGCCTGCATGACGACGTGTAAAAGCGATAGGGACATGAAATGGCAGGGATGCTATTTTAGGTGAGAAGGGTCAAGACTTCTGGGGTGTGGGGGTAGTAAGACATCAGTAATGGAAGGCACCATTGGGGAGCTGTGGGCTGGCATTGATCCAATACTTCCAACTGACCGTTTTGAAAAGGCACAAAAGTGAGGGCATTTGGAGTTCCTGCTAGGCCGCTAGAACTCTGAACTTTACTCTGGTTCTTCTTCAAACGTCACAGCCATAGCTGATTTGACTTAGGAGTAGTGTTTTAATGAGTATTACAAATGGCTTTCAGCTATATTACTGTCACTGTGGATAGTTCTTGCAAACTTGTTAAGCTTTGTAGTATTCCAGGCAGCTGCCTGAAGCAGTCTAGTAGCATCTTTCTGGTTTTAGGCACACGAGGCCCAAGAGGAAAGTGCTTTGTCAGTGTGACTGTTGTGATGTTGGTTACAATGTTCCCCGTTCTTTCTCCTATAGGCAGGTTAAAATGAAATTTAGCCAAGCCCTGAAAAACTACTTTATTAACTGGGAATTCTTAGTAACCGTGTGGCATGCCTGTGTAATGAGTTTACGTGGGAGGTGTTCAGACTCAAGGCTAACTGGTCCATAAAAAAGGGGATGAGTTAGGCTAGGTTATATTTGAATGGCCTGGGCCAAATTGACAGTGGTAGAAGTCAGAATAATCGGAGAGGGAGAAGGAAGATTTTTTTTTTTCCAGTGCTGTGTGGTTTATACTAAAACATTTTCAGTGTTGTATGATTGCTCAACTAGCTTATGTTTACTCAGTGTTCTTACGAAACTGAATTATGAGCCAGAAAAAAATTCTAGGCTTCATACCCAGATATCGGTAGAGGGTGCTATGTATCTTTTGCATTTAATCTGCATAGGTTGTATGTTTATCAAATGTATTTTTAGTTAATAATTTATTATTCAAAATTTATTTCAATTATACCTTGGCTTACTAGTGGTGGTAGATCCTGATAATGTTAATTTGATTCTGCAAATGAACAGATTTTCTATTTAGCAAGATTCCATGTTATACTGCGATCAGCTCTGTTACAATGATTTTATGATTAAAGACTGTGTGCTCCTATTTATATATGGTAATAAATTTATGGAATCTGGTTCATAGGCTTACAAAAAAACAAACACCACCATCACATTTCTTCCTGGTATTTGCTGTCAGTGTGATAACGATGTCATCAGATAAGACTTACAGCTTCTAAGTGACTGCAAGCGATTCAGCATCAGGGCAGTAGCAAGTGAATGTCAGAAGGAGGTTGTGTGGAAAACAGGGATAAGGAGCTAAAAACCAGGAAACGAGCTGAGGGGAACAGAAAATGAGGAAAGAGTAAGAAGATATGGAGAGAGATGGGGCTGATGAATGAAAGGCATAGGAGGCAGATGAAGGCTGGATGATGACTTCTGATTTTGGAATTGCTATTTTGCTAGCTCTGCCTTCCCAGTGTATCTGCCCTAATAGCCTTTTCAGGCCTATGACATTTCAATTCTTTCCCACAGTCAGTGTCCCAACTGCTTGCGGACTCTTCTGCCAGTTGCTGGTAGGTGGAGCTATGATTTTCTTTTCTGTAAACAGAAAATAGACGATGGGCTCTCTTGACTTTTCAGTTATCTTCAAGTCTGGTGGGAGATTATTTGATCTCTTAAGTTTTATTCTTGGAATAAGTCTTATCAGTAAAAGCATTTTGATTTCCGAGAACTGACAGAGCAGACTACTAGGGGAATATCTTGGCATATCTATCTGTCCTTCTGCCATTTCCATTCTTCGGAAATGTGGGATAAAATCATGGTCCCATCTAGAAATACTTTTGACTCCACTTGGCTTTTGTAGAAAGACAGCTAAAGATTCAGAAAGTTATTGGAGATAAAGTCTTCATTAAGAACACTGTTCTGTTTCCCTCCTCTTTTGTTGGGTTGCCTTCTAGGCAGGAATTCTCAGGGTAGTGTTCTTGCATACCCTGGGCTACGCTTGTCTCTTTCCTGCTTTGGACAGGGAGTCCCAGGGTTGGGCTCACAATGACATGGAGCAGGACAGCTCATCCTGAGGAAACAACTGAGAAAGCCCATTGCCTTCCTTCAAGCTGGCTAAGGTGGCCCTTGAGTAGGGAACTTCAGAATATGCAAAAGGCATAGTTGTCCTCTGTAGCCCTTATCTGTGGGAATCTTCCTCCTAGGAGTCATGCCTCTAGCCTTCCTCTCCTTTTGCCTCTCTAAACCTGTTGATTGAGATTTTGGATCTCCTCCCATCCCTTCTGTATTCTTTTATTATTGACTGCTGGCAAGCTGCTAAACAAGCCCCACAAAGGAGATGGGTTCTTATGAAGGAGGGCTGCCTTGTGGCTGGGACATAAGTGTGTTCCATTGGACCAAGTCCTCATTTGCTAGTAATCTCCAAAGGGAACATAACAGTCAGCAGTCCTGACTCATAATCTGAGCAGATTATGCTTCTTTCTGCCTGTAGCAGGAGGTGTGGGGGGTGCAGGGGAAGACATTAGGGTCAGGAACATGGGGCACTCATTTTTACTTAGCGGATAGCTCTGCTGAAGTGGCAGATGGTCAATATCTGCTCTGGGATCCAAACCTGAGAGCAGTCGAGGTCTTGAAAAAACTAAAATGCCTGGCTCAGAGACCAGAGGCATAATGGCTCCTCTGTTGACATCTTGAGGCTGCTGGTGTTCCTGTTGGTTCAGGCAGAGCTAGCGAGTCCTGGAGGGGGGGAAGGGGAAAGAGCGTGTGTTTTTCAAGCTGTTGGTGTGGCTCTTTAGCTCTGCTTCCCTGACACTGAAGCTTAACCCAGCACTGGACACTGCAGCTTAAGTTACCAGCCAGTGATGTGCAGGACAGCCACAAGGCTGTCTGTCACAAGGGTTACAGGACGGGCTTTGGAAACTGGTGCCCAGGGGCGAGGAAGGTTGAGGTCACTAAAACTACATGGCGTAATGTGGCCTGGGGGCAAGCGCAGGGTGTACAAAATGAATTTTATACTCTACCCTGCCACAGACTCACTGCCTGACTATAGGCAGATCGCTCTAGTTTTTTCCTGCTTGTCTTTCCTTTATGGAAAATAGGAGCAATAGGTATTGGCTACCTTGCATGAGCACCCAGGTGCTTTTACCTCCTGCAGATGTGAAAGTAATAAGAGCCCAAGGCAAGAATCCAGAGGCAGGGGAGTAAAGAGCTCGGAGCAGGGTGCCTGATGTATAAACCCCATTTGGAAGAGAATAAGCAAGTAGTATTCAAACTAGATCTTTTCCCCAAGTAACGATTGTTTTATTTCAATATAGTTCTTGCTGAGACTCAGTCAGTCATGTTATGGCAGCACACCAATGGGTATCGCTGCGCTAAGTGCAGAAGATTTCTGCAAATTAACTGTTTGAATGCTGTATCTACAGCATAAAGCAGTAAACACGAGGGGGGAAAAAAACCCAGCATCTTGCTCAGGGCCCTCCCAGGGTGAGTTTGTGCTCACTATGGGGGTTATGTGAATTAGCCTTATGTGAATATGCTCATGCCTTCTCATCTTGCTAGGAGAGAAAGAAGTTCTTGTAGCCCGAATTCTCAGTAGGATAAATTCGTACTCGCTGAATTCAGTGCAGGTAAGGCCAGATTGTCTTGGTACCAAGGTAAGCTGCTTTGGAAGCTAATCCAGGATCTCTGCAGTAGCCTCCCAGCAGTTTTGCTCTGCAGATAGGCAGCTCTTGACCCGACTTACTGTCAGTGGACAGAAGGCGGCACTTCTGAAGTGTGAATCGCTGTAGGTTTTCATCTCGGGATAAGAAACATCGTAATACAGAAGTACCTGTTTCTCTCTGGTGGATGTAGTAGACCATGTGTACCTAAATTTGGGTGTTAACTGGTTTGTGGGCCTGGGCTAGATTTCAGGAATGGAGGTGGAAGGTTCCATGTCCTGTGAGCCAACCAGTGTCATAATTACAGGGCCTCCCTCCTGTAGTGTTTCAGAAATACTAGGAAAATACTGCTTCTTAAAACAGTCTCTTTCCTTTCTTCCCTCTGTGCACAGTGAAATACAGTTCAGCTCCTCTAGTACTACCACTTCAGAGAGCCAAGAACCATCTTCTGGGGATCAAGCGGCGAGCGCGCTCCAGCAGCAGCTCCTACTGATGGTGGCACGGAGGACCCTTTCAGAAAGCCCACGGGTACATTGTAATATCTCAGTTTCTAAGCATTTTGATAAACTGCTTTATAAACAAATTCTGCAGGCTTGTTCCAGGGTCAGTTTTGTTGATTTTCTATACTACTTTGCCCAGTATTGCTCATGTGGGAGAACACGTATTTTATGTTGATGGATGTAATTCAGCTGCTTTCTGCTGATGCTGAGTAGTGTCCTAGGGGAGCACTTAAAGACTCTCACCTAAAAAGTTGATCTTCTATCTTTGGTCTTATTTCATTTGAAAGAAAGAGGACACAGCTTTTAGGATTTTAGACACACCACCAGGTTTTGATAGTATGAAGTATTGACTCCAGATTTATTAGTATCCTAAAACCTCATGTCTGGTTTCACACTTCTGAATTGGGCAACCAGACTTCTGGATGTCTATTTTGGAATGTCAGAGCTATCTCCTCAGTGCAGTTGGTGAAAGAAAAAGGCCCTCAGAGTTCAGTTTATATGGTAATATGTGGACATCCTTGAACTTTACAGTGCTTGGGGTCTGTGACCAATGGCTTAAGACTGTAATCTGTTTTTACAGTTCCTTTTATAACTTTAACCTTCTCTGTTCTTCCATGACAAATTCTAGTTTCATATTTATGAATAACCTTAAAATGCCAGTTAATTATCTTTCATCTTAGATTTTGCACAGGAATGTCAAGCTAGAAGGAACTATTTTAAATTAAAAATCAGGAAAATGTTCTGAATTGTGTATTTCAGATTTGGACAGAGACTTCCATCTAATGCCTCAGATGTTTTCCAGATATTCATAATCTTGTAAACTGCCTGTAAATTAGAAAGCAATTATCATACCTTTTCTTTTTTTCCCCTCTTCTGGGAGCACTTCCCCATTAAGAAGTAAGACCTATTACTTAAGATCATATAACAAGTTTGTATCAAGGCTAGGCAGTAATTTCTGAACTTCTTGCTTTCTGATTTTTTTTTTTTTTTAAATATTACATAGGCTCAAATTTCATGTTTAAGTCAGGAAAAATTTAGTCATTGATTTCACTGAAGCTAGAGTTTCATTCTGTCTCTGACACCATATAAATTTATGAAGTGAATTTTTATAAGCTCTTTTTTTGATAGGAGGTACAATTAGACTTAGTGGCTTGCTCAGGGCTGGTCAGAGAGTTTCCTAAACGCAGCTCAAACTCCAGCCCGAGTATCGTGAACCTTACGTAATGGGCTTCATCCAAACATTACAGTTTCTCAGGAGCCAAAATGTTGGCTTACATGCTCAGCTCAATACGTGTTGAGCTGTTCTGAGAACCGAACAATCACCTCGTCAGGTGTTTTTAATGGGCTCTTTGCCACCGTTCTGATTTTTTTTTAATTTAGTTATAGTGAACAATCTAGGTTAGATGAGTAAAGTTAACGATCGCAATTGATTGAGTTTCACATTACTTTCTGTTGGAAAATAGGACCCAAGAGAAGCAAAACGGTGCCAGTATTAGCAACTGTAATATTTTAAAAAATATTTTTTCCTTTAAAAAATGGCCCAACTCCATAATTAGGTGACTCTTTAAAGTGATAATAGAAATATTAAAATTTGGAGTACCTAAACTAATTTTAGATTTTAGACTCAGCACGGTGAAGGGATTGCAGTCAGTCTCACAGCTTTTAAATTACATGAAATTGTTAATAAATGAAAGACTGCTGAACAGCCCAGCATCCCCTTGCATGTCTGAACACTCAGAAGCGTGAGTGAGTAGCTGTCCTGTGCTGATAGCGGCTGAGCTGCCCGGCACTGCGTGGCTGTGCACTTTTAGTCAATTGGAGGCATGAGATAAAATGCATAAACTTGAATTGCTTTCTCCAAAGCTCAAGGTAGCCTGTTTTACCTCACGTTTGCCAGCATACTGAGGATATCAGTGATTTGGTTCCCAGCTGACACACAGCAATACCTTAAGTCACATGTAAATTATGTGTAAAATTCCTTTTCCTGGAAAGGGAAGATTATTCCAACAATCTGAGAGGAAATTTAACAATTCCTTTGGGCACCTAGGTGGACAGGTTGTTTAAAAAAACACCTGTGTTTTACTAACAGTTGCAATTCAGTAAGATGATCAGTTACTTCACACAGAAATCCCCTTCTCTGACTAGGAAAGTAAATCTAGCACAAATAATTCTAACCTAAACATTGCCTTGAGTTCCATTTATTATCTAATGTTGATTAATTATGTTGAACAAGGGGTGGAGAGGGACGGCTAGGAGGAGGTTGTAAACCACTGAACTTTACAGTGTTTAGAAATCTCAAATTCTTTTTGAAAGAAAAATATGGTTGCGCTGCACCCCCCAAAATCAATTATTGGTGTACCTTGGAAAGAAATCACTACTTTGCAGAGGGGTTTTCTTTTATTCTGTTGTCTGGTTTTTCTGGTTTGGCTCATGGTCTGTAGATAAGGCTCCTTCCCTACAAGTGTTGGTGAAGGAGTGCAGGTGGAGATCTGAAATGCTGTAGTTCAGGCAGGAACGGGCCTTAGAATCTGACAAAAGCAATATTCAAAAGGATAGATTTATGACTCTGTTGGTAAGATTAGAGAGTCTTAATCTAGTGCTGGTTATACTGTTCGTGCTTGTTAGCAAATTTTTTTTACCTCCTCTTGCTGTTCTTGGGGATGCTCACCTGATGTGGTATTAGAAGCATTTCAGGAAGACAAAGGAAGCTGTGTTCTGGAAGGAGAGTTGCTAAGTCACGCACCTAGGCCTTGAAGCCTGTTGGATTTTTTTGGTGAAAAAGAAGGATTTGTCCTGTCATGTGTGGTTCTGTGTTGTGCTGAAATTACCCTGACGCATGGGAAAATCTTCAGAAAGAAACTTTAGACAAGTGGTGGATAGGTACAAAAAAAATTTACTTTCTAAATGAATAATTAGTATTTATGTTTAAAGCATTTTATCACTGGTGGGCTTCACAATTGATACAGCTTCGGTCCATCTGCAATTAGTAAGCTGGAGTGATATTTTTGTTTCTCATTTAAAATGAAGAAAATAAATATACTCCCACCATCCCTTTCAGAACAAAAAAATCTGAAGCTTCATGTAAATTTGGCCTTCTAAACACCTGTCTTGCTGGCATCCCTGTGTCAATGTGAAAGTGTGTTTTGTGTATTTCTGGTTTGTTTGTTTTCACAGCAACCCAGCCAGGACCCTGAGGATTCTTCCTGTTCTTCAGTTCGGAAACTGAACAGGCAGTTTTACAGATTTATTATATTCCCTGGCAAGTGGATTAAAGTCTGGTATGATCGTCTTACCTTGTTGGCATTGCTGGACAGGTGAGTGCTTTTTTTTAACTCAGCTCTATGTAGTGTTGCTGTGGGTGGCTCCGCATGTCCATAGGGTGATACGGACCACTGGAGAAGGAAAAAGTGAGCATTGTGTGAATGTCTTCTATTCAGTTTGAGTAGGTGAGAGATGCTTTTATTTGCTTTAAGATGAAGAAAATGTTTCTTCTTCAGGGTTGGTTTTCGTGGTTCTTGCTACTCTTTGTCTTCAAGCAGAGACTTTGACTCATGTCAGCACCAAGCCTGCAGAATAGTCTTTAAGTTAACTCTCAGCTGTTGGATCCAATGTTTCTGAGCTTTTTGATGAAAATTTTTTTTTTTTTTTTTTAATGCAAAAATACAGAAGTGGAAGGGTCCAAGGGTAACCGGGTACTCCAATCTTTACAAAAAAAGGATTATAGTGTGATACTCAGGAGACCTTTTAGCTTCACCCTCTGTTCCAATTCAGGTTTAATTGTCTAAAGAAAATTTCTTGTCTTAGGATCTCTCCTTTGTCTAGTCCTTCATTTTCATATGACATCCTCAGGCAGTGCCCCTTGCTTTCAGACCTAGTGTGGTAATCTTCTGGACTACTGGGAGCTCCAAACAAGTTAGCCTACATGCCTAATGGCTGTTGGCTCTCCTGTCTCTGCTTTTGGGTGGGTGCTGTACCAAGTATGTCAACGTGGGCTCCGCAAGCAGAACTTTAAATGATGGTTTTACACACTGCAGAGATCAGGCTACGTAGACAGGGAGCTTAGGTCTATAGCAGATGCTTACTCATCTGCGGCGCCTTATCTCTGTGTTTCAATTGCTTGGCAAGCATCTGTTGGTAAACTCTTTTGTTATAGCAGGAATATTAGCATTGTTGTTTTTTATCTCAGCTTCCATGCTCTAATAGAACAGATAAAACTAAAACATCACATGACAGATTTGGTCTTTCATCTAATTCTTTGTTGTCAGGTGGATAGTTTTCATTAAATGAATGTCTTACTTTCTCCTTGAAAAGTGTTTTGTGTGGTTTCTTTTTTTACTATTATTTTCTTAATAAACATGCACTTGCCTCCATTCACATCAGCCCCACTGTGGAATGCTATTTGGGAAGCGAGATGGAAGATTGCTGGACTTCAGTGCATATGCCTTTTTTCTGTATGTTTTAGCTATCACAGTGCATAAGGTTTTTGTCACTGGAGTGAAGTACTGTGAAATATGGAAATGTAATTTCTGGAGAAAATCTCAGATTCTGGAAGTCCTGATAGCTCCAGCACTGACAGTTCATACCAGCTGCAAGTGGGCCTTGCTCTGATGAATATATAAATATTTGTACTTCTCAACACTTCTATTCATACAGGACGGAAGATATAAAGGAGAATGTATTTGCTGTCCTTCTAGTAGTTCTCGTTTCACTACTTGGATTCCTGACTCTGAATCAAGGCTTCTGTAAAGACATTTGGGTTCTATTGTTCTGTCTCGTGATGGCCAGCTGCCAGTATTCCCTCCTGAAGGTAGGACACGGGTTCATAGCCAATTGCTGAATTCTCTTCTAACTTCTACAGAGGCAAAATCCGGTAAGCAAACTTTTTTTTTCTGTTTTGTTTTTAGAGCGTTCAGCCTGATCCTGCTTCACCAATACATGTAAGTCAGCCAGTGCAGCATCCTTCTTCTTTATCCTCACTTGTGTACTGTGAAACAGCCGGCGTAAATAGTTTGCTGTTCTAGGTGATTTATGAAAATAAGCAAGAAGTTGCCTATGAGTTTGAGACTTTGTACCACTTTTCATTAATTTTTAAGCTATTTGAATTTATCACTTCTATTAGAAAAGTCCTTTTACTTTCAGCTAAATATGCAGTAAAAACAAATGCAACTGGACGAGTTTGCTGAAATTCAATCCTGTGGCATCAGACAAGCTTTTTCTTTACCTTCGTTTAGAAACAGTGACTGAAAACAACAGGAATTCAAGATTAGCACCTCAGTCTTTGGTCAGTTGGGGCTTAAAATCTTTTTTTAATTTTGTTTCTTAATCTGGTATTGCAGATATATTTCTCAATAGTTTTATTAGCTCATTAGATGGCACAGGCTTTTTCCCTTTGTTACAATATGTTCACAGTTTCTGTGCTTGTGTCCTGAAGAAATGGCCAAATCTGTGGGTTAGTACAGGCTGTAAGAATACTTGCTGGTTGCTCATTGTTGAGTATGGCTGAGAAACTGAACTCTGATCGTGACAGCCACCTTGCAAGGAACTGTTTCCTTACCCAGGTCTGCCCTCATTATAGGACTGGTTTAGGAGCATCCTTCTACAATTGCAACCTGATCTCTCCACCTGTCACAGTGCCTCAGCATTTTTGATTTGCGAATCTTGGAAGACGTGTCAGTAGTCAGGAGGTCCTTTGCTTGCTTTTTACGCTGGCTGCTTAGTTGCTCACGTTTTTTATTTAGCTCTTCATGCTCTTCCCTTAAGGTTCCAAAGTAGCATGTTGAAAACTGCAGGTCTGCTGAATTATTTTCCTTTGGCAGGGAGCAATTATTTCTGTCAGTTTAGAGGCTAGAAATACAGGCTGAACTTAAAGTTGAGTTTATTTACAAGTGTGCTGCACATTTCACTGAGATGGATTTCAGAAGATTCTTAGTTTCTTTTCCACGCAACTTGTTATGGGGTGAATTTACGGTTTTGTTGGTTATTCACGGGAAATGCCTGTATGCATAAAGCTTAGGGAAGGCTAATAAACAGCAGTTTACGCACTGTAGAGTAATATGTTCAATATGTTAAAGAAATATTCCAAACTCAGTAAAAAGTTGGGGTTTTGGGTATTTAAGTAATATTTGTCAGCTCCATGAGCATGTGTCTAGACATAATAATGTGAACTGCAGTCAAATAATTTGTACTTATTCAGAGATTAATAACGTGCACTTTTGTTTAAAGTGGGTAGCGAACAGTTTAATCAAAACTTCATTATAAACCTATCTAGCTCATATTTTTTTATAGTATTAAAGTAGCTGATGAAATTTAACCAGAACATTTCTTGTGCAGGATGCAGGTTTGCATTTCAGACTGCCACAATACTGTCTCAAGTATTATTCATCATACTGTATTCTGTGTGTCAGGAAGCAGTGTAGCAAAGTCACAGTAGGTGCAATCCCATCTTTCATATGCTTCCCTAGAACTTTGTTTATCAAGAACATTTTCTTGCAAACTTTTTGGTGCACCGTACAAACTCCAATGAAAATAAAATTGAGAGTTTTTCCACAGAGGGTTTTAAAGCTGGGAAGCATTCTGGATCAAATTAAAATAGATTATCTATCTCTACATTATATTTTTTTAACACGATAGGTATTTGTAAAGATTTGCTTGAGCTAGTAAGCACCACGAAAAATCAGACAACAAGAAGGCAAGAAATGATACTCCATGTACTGTTTCATAATTCATGTGACTACATTAAAATTGAAGAGAATAACATCTCTTGATGTAAGGACACAGAACAGCAGAGGGATTAAAGAATGATCAGTACCATGGCCATAAATGAAAATACAGATGAGATTTTTCAGTGCCAAAGAAACAATCACAAACCACAGATATTTGCACATGGAATTAATTTCTATTCTTGTATCCGTGAGTAGCTGCTACTGCCTTATGTTATCCATGCTCACCAAGGAGGTCTCAAACTTCCTCCCTATCTCTCACATGCAGACTTTATTACTGTTTGATGTGGCTTTGTCATCTCTAGCCTATACCATTTTGGAAGACTCTCCTTTAAAATGCCATCCAGTGAATTCAGAAAGCACAGTGCCTAGGGACGCATTAAGCCTTTGTTCTGAACTCTTTCCGAGTGCCAGTGTATTCGCTTCCTGGTGCTGAGGAAGAGCCTGCTGACTAAACCCTAGTACAATTTGGTGCAATTTTACTGGGGATAAGATTATTTCTTGCCCCATACCATGCAGTGACAGCTGAGGTTTCCAAGTTGAACACTGTGTAATGTCTGTATACTGTCATTGCGGTAAGGGATGAGTTTCAGTATATAGAGAAGAACCTATCTTACTCAGCTATGTTTTGAATTTTTATTCATTTATCCTCATTTTATTGAATTGTGATGCTAGTTCTGTTGTGGTCAGTTTAGGTGTTTAAGTGGGAACTTAACTTCCCAGGTTCTACAGCTAACGCTGGCTACTGGCGTTTGCTGGAGTTGCAGGTTTAGTAGTGCTGCCTGCTACAAGATGAGAGGCTAATTTTCCTGTCAGACTATGCTTTAGCCTTTCCATTTCTGGTCCACTGGGAGCTGGTGGCCTTTGGTTGCTATTCCAACATGGCTACATGGTTCTGGGTTGGTGAAATTCAGGAACAGTCTCCTCACTGGAGTGGTGTGGAGAAGAGAAAGTTCATCCCTAGTGTGAGTTATATGAGTTTATTAACTGATCTAGCTCAGATTTACAAAGGCAGTTGAGCTCTGAGAGATCGCAGTCTTGCTCTTAATAAGATTTAAAGAATTGTTTGCATAACTTCATTGTCTCGGTCCCATTACCTGCCAAAGCAGATAGCTAACTCAGCTGGGTAGCTACCCTAGCCAGTTCCGTAAATCCCACAAGGCACTTCAAGGATTTTTAATTTGTCCCTGTAAGCTTTTCTGTAGAACCAAGCACACACAGTTTTCTTTTATATAAATCCTTCTGTCTTTCCTCTTGCATGCGTGCATGCGCAAACGAAAAAATCACGAGGTCTTTCTGAAATTTCCCCATCAAAATGCTTCGACGTCAAAAGTGCTATTTTACTAAATGGAAGTGGTTGTGAAGTCGTTCTAGCTTTCTGGAAAATCTTCATATTTTTATCAAAATATGAGATGCACCAATGCTTGTAGGATGGGAATATGCTTCTGAAACATATTCATGAGAAAAATCATCCTGAAAAAATCAAGTGAGGCTATTTGGCAGACAAGGGAAAGGAAGAGTTTTCACTGAAATTTTTATCACTGGAGGAAAAAAAAGATTGTTCTACAAATTTAGATGTAAAATATAAAAGGAATCTTGATTCATTATTTAAATTCTTCTGAAAGAGGACACAGAGCAGAGTAGTTGCACCAAGATGAAATTGGCTTTGTACGTCAAAATTTGATGGCTTTGTCTGGTAGAACCAAAGAAGCCCTTAATATCTTAAATTTCTTGTTGGTAAGTGGCACTTCCATATGCCCATTCTGGTGAAGGGCTGCCTAGCTTGGCATGTCAGTGGCAGGCACAAGAGGGCTTCACACTGTTTTTTGTTTCTGAAACATTGAAAAGAGGAGATGTAACGTCCGTCCCCTGGCTATGGCTTTCAGGAGGTGACGCACCATCCCAGAGACCTTCTCTTCTAGAAGGTGTCCGCTGTTGGCCTCAAATCCATCCCATCCCAAATAATGCCGCACACAAAGGAGGTAACAGCAGAATACAGCACCAACACTCGCAGCAGTTCCTCTCTTTTGCGTTGCTGGTTCCCCGGACAAGGGGCCTGGAGCCTCCGTTGTGCTCTGGGCAGCTCATGCAGCTCGAATGCTTCCCAGCCAGTGCAACAGCCAGTGTCCTTCCGAGTGCTTCACTGCTTTTGCTTGGTTTTGCTCCTAGTGATCCCATAGTAGGCAAGGTTTCCTTTTCATTGGTCTCATTCCCCACTGCCACCGGAAATACAGGGAAGATAGGATTTCCTCGTGTTTGGCAGGCTGTTCAGATAACCTTTGAAAGCTGCTTCCTTGATCCTAACTACCATTATCGTTGTTAGAATGCTAAGAGACATTTATTTACAAGTAGGAGTTAAACATACACTGTAAACCTAATCGAGTGTGTCAGTGGTCTGCTTGGAACAGAAAGGTGTGTGGAGCTAAAACTCTGGACTTCTAGTCATCAACTCTGTCTTACACAACTGCCTTCAGGTAATTACCATGCAAAGATAAAACCTGGGCTCCGTAATTCGAGAGGTACAAGAAGAATGTGTCACGATGATAGAGCAGACTTTGATCTGGAGTGCACATCAGGATATAAATCCTTAAGCAGTTGTTTAGCTGCAATATTTACTGGTTTCTTTTCCTAAGGCTCAGCTCGTATTTAAGATAAGTGAACTGGAATTTAGAAACAGCCAGAAAGTAGTGTTTTAAGTGTTTGGTGGTGTGTTTTTTTGTCTTTCTAACTCTCCTTTGATTTCCCCCCCCCCCCCCCTTCCAGGGAATTGGTCCTGTTTAAAAAAAAAAAAAAAAGGCATTAGTAAAAATGAAACTGATTAAACACTAGCTAGGATTTGTCAGTCTGACCTGATTCATATTCCATGAATGTGAGGTGCAGTATAAGCCTGCTCATTCCCTGCAATCTGCCACCTTGTTAACTGATTGATCCCAAAAGAGAGTACAGATCAGTTAATAGCAGTGCTAACATAGGAGCTTGGCTGGCAGCCAAACAAATACGGATGCTGTTTCAAATCGGTCAGTAGACTCAAAAAAGAAATGATCTTTTATTATACTCACTTAAAATGCATTTTACAAGTAAGAACAGTTTCACAGTAGCTTTACGCAAGGCAAACCTGCATCCTTGTCACTCTGCTCCTGGCTTTTTATGCTCAAGGAGTCTTTTGACGCACCAGCATTTAAAATGTCTTACTTACCTTTAAGCTTGCTACCAGGAGAATTATTAAGATTTTTCTTTATTCTCCCTGGCCCCCAGCCCCCCAGCAGTGTTTTATAGGATTAGTGTGAATCAATAGTCTGAGAGAGGTGTATGAAAGATGTAAGATAAGGATCCTTCCACATGTTAATTCCTTTGGATCATCATTTCAAAGTGCAGCCTGAGAGAGAGACCAGCAACTGCTTATGAGTGTCACCTTCCCCAGGAGGGACACTAATTTGCTGTCAACTGGTTCAAATCAGCAAGAAAAAGCAGATTGTATTGGTGCATCTCTATGCCTCACACTGCACCTAGGAGGTGCTCTGATATTTTTTATTTGCCAGGATGCAATTAAAAATTAATTTTATATTTCATAAAGTTTAAAAAAAAAAGAGCCAAGTTACCTGAAGCAGACATTCATTAACATAAAAGTAATATAGGAAAAAAAAATTCTGCTGAAAAGAAAAGTTCAGACAAATTGAGATTTTTTTTTTTTCCTCCACAGAAAATGACAACTTCTGCAATTAGTCTGTTTTGAAAGGTCCAGAAGGTTAGATTTTCCAGAAGCATAAATGATTGCTAGAGTTAGTCTTAACTGCTTTTTGTGCCTTTTGAAAGTCTCCTCTGGAGAAGATAAAGTACCCTGTAACATTTTTATTATTAATTGGTATGTATAAGTCATTAAAATATTTTGTCTGACTCCTGACCCTCTCTGCAGTTCAATGCCGTGCACGTAGTAGGAGAGGGAATACAAGATTAAAACTTTTTTCTTTACTTTTTTTTTTTCCCCAGGGACATAATAAAATCATAACCTACAGCAGACCTGTGTATTTTTGTATATTGTGTGGCCTTATTTTGCTGCTAGATGCTGGATCTAAAGACACAAATCCTTCGGTTTATACCATGTACGGCTTGAAGCTCTTTTCACCTAGATCGCTCCAGTCAGCCAGAGACCACGTAATAGGTGAGTCAATATTTTTCCTTGGACTGTAAAAATGAATTAAGCATTAGCCGGGGAAGTCTGTGTTTTCCCATGTTGGCAATCAAATGCATGTTATGGAGGCACAACTCTAAGTCAAATTGATAGAAACACTTGGAATGACTTAAGATGGGGGTGGGGGGCTGCTGGCAACCTTCCCTCACATAGGAGTTCTTAATGAAATGAGGCTCGTAGAAAAGTCTCTATAGAAAACTAACAGTCACTGATGTTATTAACAAAAGACATCATCTGTGAAATGCAGTTCATCTTTGTAAGGGCTTGTCGGTGTGGAGCAGTTACTGCAGAATAAGCCGAGTTTTAAATTTAATGGCCTGGAAGCTAATCTGTGCCAAGTCATCAGATGGACATTCTTCCACACTTTTTCTTGGTTCAGTTTAACCTTGCTGTCCACGTGATGAGTTAAAGTGGGGCGGCCACTCCACGGTAGCTTTTCTAATCTGTTTCCTTCTGGAATCACATCCAGAGGTGGCTGAGGACATTCGGGTATTGCCCCCAAAATGTGACTGATGATCCTTTGTCACTGATTTGGAGTGGGCACAGCTGGAAATATCCCATTCTACCCGGACGCTTCTTCCTGTTACGCACTTGCCGTTTGTAACTTTGATGCTTCCCTGGTTGTGTCACAGATAGGAGTGGTGAACTCGTGGGTCCAGCAGTGCAATGCTGTTAGGTATGAAGGAGGACAGTTGAAATTTACTCCAAAAGTTGTGAAAAATGTCGTGATGTACCAAAGATGAGCCATTGGTTTGTGAATTCAGAACCAGGAAAACCTGCTGTAGTAGGGGAAAACACTTCGTGATACAGAGCATATGACCCTGATGGGCTTTGTTCACCTATGACTATTCTACTGGCTTTTTGCTATGCACAAGTCAGGCTATTACTACCTGAAAGGCATATTATTTTCAGGAAAGCCTCCTGGTCCTTCATTGACGCCCAGTCTTTTTCACCAGAAGCAGAGGAATAATGAAGACCTGCATCTCACTTATTTTCATTAGCTGCTTTCATTACTTTCCTTTGGTCTCATTAAAGTTTCTTTCTACATCTTATTTTTGCTGCCTGTCAAAGGTGAACAGTAAAAATGCTGATAAATAATTCAACAAGAATCTTAAATGACTCTTGGGATAGAGATAAATGAAAAACTATAGCAACCAGTATAAGAAAAAAAAGTGTGGTTATAAATGTGCTAATTTTGGCTGGCCTCAAAAGAGATGGTGGAGCAGGTTCTTGAAACAGCCTGGAGGGGTGGGGGAGAGAGGAAATGCAGGCTCATCTCCCCAGTTGACATAGTTTAATGGGAGCGGGAGAAGGAAACCATTTCCCTTTGCTTGTCCCCCATTCTTACTTTGCTAGCGCACATTTGTTGGGTGTATTTGTTCAAGTTTGGTGCCGTGCTCTGGCAATTCCTTGCTTTGTCTCTGTGGGAGTCCCAGCCTCTGCTTGCCATCAATCCTTGCGTGTGTTCCCAGTGCAGCTACTTCCTTTAGCTGTGGCAGCATCCCCCAGCATCTTCCTGCACTTTGAGTGCAGATTCCCTTAGGCACTGAAGGTATAGAACTGGTTTGGGCAGTATTTGTTTTGGGAGGGCAGTTGGCCCTACTGAATACCAGTGAAGTGTTTGCTATTGTTTTGTGCTTTTGCCCATTTGCTTGGTATTTTTGATATCATTTTATTGGTCTGTTACCATATGGTGACTTTTTAGTAGATATTTTACTGGTAATTTATTGTGTTCAGAGTTGGTATGTTGGGAAACCAAGGGGTTTTTGACTACGTACTACAAATACCAGGACAACTTTTCCATTTCAGTTGTTTCCTAAGGCAGGAAGCAGAAGCGATGGAACTCATAGAAAGGACTTACCAAGGAACTAGTGTGATACTGCATAGCATACTATGGTAAAAGTCTTGAAACAAAGTAATAAAAGAAAATTAGTGGATATTTTACATGTGTAACATAATTACTTAAGAAATGTGGCTTTTAACAGGTCCATTTCTTTGCAAGCAGTATATTTAGGTTCTGATTCTCTTTTATTTTAAATTGATGGTAGTTCTGCTATTGACTTATATTAGTTTGGGGATCATGGCTTTAATTCATTATAAGTCTGACTTTCATCTTGAATTCCTTATTTTAGGTGACCCTTTTGCTAGATTAACATATGTAGTGCGAGTAAGAACGCTGCCACAGCCAGCCTCAGTCTCCAGGTGCCACTGGGGTGGTTAGTTGACAAAAGCATTACGCACTTAATGTATGACAGTTTTTGTGATGAAACCATGTAAGCATTAGTCAAGTGAGTGAAATTATTTGGCAAACATCTCAAAAGACTAAGTATTAGGTGGTGGCAAAAATTTATGGTAGCAAGACTTCTGCCTGCTACTTTCAGCAATGGCTGAGCTTTTGTCAGAGGAAGTAAGTGTCTGTGAATGTTATCCTCTGTTACGTTCAGGAGGGGGAGAACAAAAAGACTATTTCTCACTGAAATAACACTTCCCCCCCACCCCCCCTTCCCATGAAAGGGTATGTATTACACAGCAAATGGACTAGTACTCAGATATGTAATTAAAAATAATTTAAAAAAAACCTTATTGTCTAAATTTCAAAAATGTTTGCAGTGGCATTGCCACGGAGTTACCATTCTACATTTCTCAAAAGACCTAAAGCTTCCAGTCAAAATTTGTGCTTCCCTCCTACACTTATCTCGTAGCCACTTGTTTAGAGGAAACCTTCAAACTGGGGTGTTAAATGCCAGCAGCTCACATAGGCATCTCCTAGTCGCCCAGCTCTTAAAGGTGTTTTTCTGCATGGAAATGTGTGATGCTTAAACAAATTCTCTCCAAAATTCATAATGCAATTCCAACTGATTAATCAGTTACCTTTATTGTCTGTTTCCCACATGGGAAACTACTGCTCCTAAATTCAATCCTTTTGTAAGTGACAACTGTTTATTTTCCTCTCTGGTGTACTCCTTTGTGCAGGATGAGATAAACAAGCCTACCTTAGCTGAAGGATTTGTTAGGATTATTCAAGGTATTAATAGAGGGAGGGTGAGGTGAGGACATTGATATGATCAGCCAACTTCTCTCTTCTTGTTTACATTCTCCCTTATATATTTTGGTGCACTGACAGTGTAATATCTCTTTTCTTGTCCTTCCTTCCCCTGCTCTTATTCGGCTTTTTCTGAGGTTGCTACAGCAAAGGCAGTCGTTTGGACTGTAAGTCGGTAGTCTGAGTTCTGGCAGTCCTGCAAGTCCTTTACCTGAGAAACCAGATCTCCTGTGAGTTTTGGCAGTGAGTTTTTTGGGATCATTGATTCCATGGCAAGCCCACCCGGCCTGCTGGGCGGTTTGCTGTCGTGCTGTTGTCCGTCTTCGAGTGGTGCTTGCTTGGCTTAGTGTGGTTTGGTGGAATAGCTAAAAGAAGAACAGACTAGTAAAGGAAGAGGATTGATATAATGGCATTTGCATGTAAAAGATTGAGAAGACAGTGTTTCCTCATGTTCTTACTTCTGTATAATTTGTGTCAGAGGCAGGGAGTCATGATGCAGGTCGCACTGTGAATGCCAGTACACTTACGTGAGCCCTGTCTGTGCTTAACACTTGAGTATGTAATTTTTTTGTTCCTGTTTGACTTCCTCAGCAAGATTTACAATATTAGATAGCAGTGGTGTATAATACAGGGAAGATAAAAGCTGTCAGATTGAACTCAGTGTATTGTTTTATTTTAGCACAAGATGCGTTAGTGAGAGGAGCTGGAAGTAAAATGTGAAATTCGTGTTCAACAAAGCCCATAAATCCTATTGTTACCTTCTTAAAATTTGATTGGGGTGGGAAGGGGAATAAGTTGTACTAGTGATTTGTTTAATTTGCTGCTTATGAGAATGAATAGGAGGAAACTGCAGTCTTCCTAGCATGCAAACTAACCTATACAATAGTGGCTGATGCTTCTCTGTCCTTCACCATGCAGAACATTGTGGTACTAGTACAACGAAGCAGTAAAAATATGATTAAACGTGAATGTATCCTTGCAAGTTAACAGTTTGGAGACTTGGGTCAAGCGTGTGTTTAGATGCTTTGCTGGACAACTGTGCTTAGCATTGTCTAGGGTGGAGCTAAGTAAAAAGATGGGAAGGAGGAGTGGCTGGAAATCAACAGAACTAAGACTAGCAGCACAATTACCCCAATTATGATCCCTGCTTTTCTTTGACTGTAAGGCAGCCATTTAAATTAGCATTTTTGTTTAGAATGGGACTATATAAGACTGGGTTTTATCCCTGAGTTTCTTTACTGTTTTTAATGTTCTTTCACTACTGCACCATCCTGCTGGAAGCTGGGGAAATAGTCTGAGGAAGTTTCACTATAGGTTTATCCCGTTTTTACATGCTCCTTTGAGTCGTCTGATGACTGCTGGCACAGGCAGGATACATAAAAGCAGAGATACCTAGGATTAAAACAAAACTAAATTTAAAATAATTAAACTTAAAATTAAAATATTTATTTTTTTTATCTTTATATTGAATTGGTATACCTGTGCTCAAACCATCTCAGATTCAAGGAGGAAGTTCTGAGACGCAGTAAGGAGGCTAAATAATGCTGGGTTTTTTCTGCTGCTGCTTTTATCCAGAATAAAACTTGAAGTTATCCTCTGAGCTTTAGTCCCTTACATGTAAAATAGTGTAATTTATTTTGAATACATGAGAAGGAAAGTGTAATCGTTGCTGCTAAGGTTGAGGTATGCTCACTTGAGTAATCTTCAGAATTTATTGCAACAATTTCTTATTCTGGTAAAATGCATGTTTCTCTGTTCTCCATAGGTTGTGATATATAACTGTGTTCTAACATACATCTTCTTTTTTTTTCTTTAGTGTTTTTATATTGCTTTCCTGCCATTTCTCTTCTCGGTCTTTTCCCTCAAATCAACACCTTCTGTATATATCTTCTGGAGCAAATAGACATGTTGCTTTTTGGCGGTTCTGGTAAGTAGCCAGTTGCAGCCTGAGCTATCCCTTAATCTAAGGTATCCTTAGATTACAGAATATTAGTACATGCTTTAAAGCACATTGCATGTTAAAGCTGAAGCAGCTAATGGTATTCATATAACAATGGGGTGAATACTAATAAGGCCCCCTTGATTAGATTTCTTTTTTCTTTTGAAAAGTTGTATACAGATTGTGCTATAGGCTGCAGGATGTGGTTGACATCAAAGATCTCTTTTCTGGCATGTTCAATGTCAATTTTTACTCTATTTATAAAAAAAAAACTTTATTTTTTCCCTGTTGAAACTCTATTAAAAAAAAAAAGTTTGCATTGTTCCATAGTAGACTGTGTTCACAAGATATTGGTTGTGTGGGGTTTGTGGTTTTTGGTGTTATTTTAGTCAGAGATTAAACAAGGCCTGTGAGAGACAATGCATGGTTTTTGTTCGTAGTGGTGGGTTTTGTTTTTGTGTGATCGCATAAGTAACAGAAGACAGGGATGCATCTACACTGTCATCTAGTTTGGATCAGGAACAAACTTCCTCCTTGCTCCCACTTGACCACATATTGTTTTGAATCATGGAGTGATGTCGGAATATGGAAACTGGATTCTGTGTGGATGAAACTTAAAAGCTAGATATCAGGAAGAAGTTCTTCCCAGCGAGGGTGGTGAGGCACTAGAACAGGTTGCCCAGAGAAGCTGTGGATGCCCCATCCCTGGAAGTGTTCAAGGCCAGGCTGGATGAGGCTTTGAGCAACCTGGTCTAGTGGAAGGTGTCCCTGCCCATGGCAGGGGGATTGGAACTAGATGGTCTTTAAGGTCCCCTCCAACCTAAACCGTTCTGGGATTCTATGAAAGGTGCACCGTAAGGGTGCACCCATTGCACTCCAAACACTAATGAGTGGGGACCAGATGAGAGGCAGTCTGCAGTAATGCATCTCAGACATGTATATCATGGATACAACATCCTCAGCACTTCTCATTCCACAGACAATGCTCACTGCATAGTTCTGCTTGCTACTGTAGATGTAGCCTTTGGCAAGTGGTTAAAACTTGTACAGATGATACGGGTGTTCTCTGCTTTTTGTCTCACAAATACCATAACAGACCTGGAGGAAATAATGTGTTGGATAAAGTTGTTGTCCTGTCGATAATGATGATTCCACTGTATGTTGAACCCTAATTAGAGCATGGTTTTGCAGCCTCTCTGTCTCCATTGTTGAGGCTGCTGAACTCCTAATTCTATCTGACAGCTTTCCTTACCCTGCTTCTGGAAGCTCTCAGAGAAGGTTATAGCAGGAGGTCGGCTGGCATTCTCCTCTCTCCCTCTAGGTTTGTTCATGTATCTTAACATGGAGCAAATCACAGTTCACCGAGCAATTTTGGATGCTTTAGGTGGTACCAGAACCTGTGTCTCAGGAGCAGAGGGAAGGAGGAATATTCCACAGGGCTGGAAAATTGCCAGTTTTGTAGAACACTTCATTCCTCCCTGGCAGCAACATGAAGAGGCATACCGACATTTTTGGCAAAAGTGTTCAGTACAAAAAGCAGTAGTGGGGCACCTCAGACCAATGGCAAACACAGAGTACAGTGGCATCAGCCGTTCAGTCTTAGCTGTAAACCGTTTTGTGGTCTTACTTGGGGCATTGAAGGTGTTCTCTCAACAACCAGCTTTGTAGTATCTGAATTTAATCTCTTTTAATACCTCTTGTGATGTAAGAGCCGTTTAATTTTATTCCTTTTTTTTAGTTTTGATTGCATGTTCTCATTTAAGAAGAAATTAACTCACACGTAATACCTGTATTTCAGCTGCTGCTGGGTTCGTCTCTGCACTATACAGCATTTCCCGAAGCTTTGTGGTTTTGATTATCCTATATGCTTTCTGCTTCACTGCAGTGAAGGTAAGCCAGCAAAACAACACTGCAAGAAGTCATCATTTCAAGCTCCAAACTAGTATAATCTAAGGACCAGCATTGTTTGGTGCTGTTGTCATTACTGTTTTATCAAGTTAAGCTTTACAAGCCGTCCTTCAGGTTCTGCCTATGCGCTACTCTGAAATTGATTGAAACTGTAGCAGCAATGCTAGCGTGAACCTGTGTCTGATAGGTGTTACGGTGTGCTGCTTACATGTATCAGTCGGAACCATCCACTGCATTTCCCCTGCCAAGACCTAACGCCAGCCTTTGGCTTAAGAAGCTGTAACTCCCACTGACCTCTGTAAGCAAGACTGAATTTGGTCAAAATTCCTAGTAAGGTCCCTATTTCCAAAGGGGGAGGGGAGAAGGAGGGGAGAGGGTAAGATTTTTGCTGTTGTTGTCTGTTCATAACCGTATGTTTAAGAACTTAAATGTCCAGCTTGGGCGGACCAGTGGACTGTCTAACCCAGTAATGTGTCTGCATCCACAGGGAAATGCAGTGTATGAATTTCATGTAAGCCACTCTTTTCCCTAATATTCCACCAGTATCCGCAACCGTTGGATTAGGGGTGTTGAAGGATGTGTCTCTGCTTATTTCATTTAGTGTCTGTGGACTTTTTTCTATGAATTTGCTGACTCCCGTCCTGAATGTGCTGGTCCTGCCTGTCCCTACACCTTTGTGCCAACAAATTCCAGATGTTCACTGTGCTCCATGCAAAGCAGTGCTGTCTGTTATGGGTTTTAAACTGATCTGCTGATTGCACCAAGTCTTCCCTGTGCCTAGCTGTTGCAGGATTTGTGGAAGAACTGTTCTGCATTCACTGTATCTGCTGTCTTCGCAGTTTTGTAGGCATCAGTCATATCCGCCCCAGCCGTCTTCTCTTTAAACTGAAGATTCCCAGCCTTTCTAGTGTCTCTTTGTAAAGCAGCTGCTCTCTCAGGAGCAACTAAGTCAGTCACCCTGCTCTGTGCCTTCCCTTACTCTGCTGTGACCTTCAGGTGCAGAAAGTAACTTGCATGTGGTGGTCGGGATGCGGCTGTGCCGCAGCTCTATATGCTGGCAGAATGACTGGCTGCCTTGTTCTCCGTGCCCTTCCCAGTGATGCCCAGTGTTGTTGGTTGTTTTTTCTTTTTTGGCAGATGCTGCATTTTGAGCCATATTCAATCAAAAGCATTATTTTTTTTCAGTAAATGTTTATGTTCTCTGCTTTTTGCTTTTATTTAAAATATAGCAGTCAAATTTTGACTACCTTCAAGTCTGCTGTTAAATTCCCAGTGACTACACCAAGTCCAAAATTTCATCTTAGACTGTGATAAAAGATATCCTTTAAGGGGATGGTCTTTTGACAGTGTTTCATTACCGGCTAGGTGTTGTCAGGGCCCGTGCAGGGGTGCACCAGCATGGTCAGTGGATTCCAAGCTGCTCTTAACATCTTGCAGGCACACGTGAAGGGTGCTCTGTGGTGCTGCACATGCACAGCACACAGAGAGATCCCACTACGAGGTTCTACAACAGCCGAGGATGTACTGTGTCAACACCCTGGCTGGCGATATACACAGCTGAGTGGGGTGATTGGCTGTTTCTTTAAGGGAATTCTTTAGGGAACATAAGTATTTCTATAATGGCTTTTAACTATTCAAAACTTTAAGTGGAAAATTAGAGCTTTAAATCAGAAGAGGTCAGTTATAATGCCTTAACGATCTCTCGCAGATGATCAGAGCTGGCTGCGCATGTGTTTTTAACCACTCCCAATAGTAAGGTAAAATGTGGTAATCCACCATTTTATCTTGCCCCTGGGTAGTTTAAGTCCATACACAATAAATTATGGCAACGCAGCTGCTGCATTCAGACAATTTAACTTAAATGTCTTTGAACATGTGGTGTACTCCCAGGGAATCCCCTGTTGCCTGGCTCACCCAGTATATCAGTTATACTGGTTTGACCTGGCCCAGCTGTGTGATGTCAGAAAGCTTAACTGCTTCTTATGCAGTTTCCTAAAGCAGCTAGTATTCCTGCTACTGTTTTCCAGCTGTGTTAATGATTTGGAAAATGGCACCTGGGATGGAGAAGGTGATTCTCTAAGGATGAACAGTGTGAGAAAAATCTATAATGGGGGAGGGGGTGGGGAGGATGGAACAATGAGAAAAAAATTAAGGAGCTATATGGAGGGAAGGGATTGAATTAAACTACTGTTTAACAGGCAGATATTTGGGCAAATGATATTTTTTTTTTCTCCTAAGGTTAGCAGAGAGTGATTTCCTAGTTGAAGGTAGAGGGGTTGTGTGATGGATACTTTAAAAAATAGTTTTGTAAACAGTATTACAGAAAAGCCTCTTAAAATGTTCTACAGACTCCTTTCTCAGTGTAATACTTCAAATTACAGCATGCAGGTGGCTTTGTAGGTAAGCCATCTCCTCATGGATTAGACTTTAAACTGCTTAGAAATATGCTTTTAATGCTACCCTGAAGTTGAAGAGTGCTGTGAAAGATTTACAAGATACCTGTTGTAAATTACCAATATTAAGTGCAGACTTTCTGTTCACACAGAAATTACAGTTAATTTGAATTTTTATGGAACTCTTCTTGTGAAGGCACTTCTGAGAAGGTTGATTTAAGGCATGTAAAGATGATTCCACTTGCTTTAGCGAATAATCTGTCTACTCGGGTGCTTGAAATTTCATACATTTTTTTTCTTCTAGAAGTTATGAAATAAGCACTTCTGTTAACCCTCCTTGTTCTTCGGTCAGGTCCAGAGATTATTTTTTTCTTTTGAACTCTTGTTGCAAGAGAATGATTCTGTCAGATTTATTCTTTGATTGGTGGAGGGAGGAGTAGGAATTGTCCTAAATGTCAATGTAAGAGAAGTGCCTAATCCTGAACAGGGACCACTGTGAAAGGTGGTCTAATACCCCTCTAAGAAACTAGAGCTATTTTGATATGTAGCGAGCAACAACTTGTGATCGGAAGCAAATGAAGGTTTGGATTTTTGGTGCACTAGACATTGCAGAGTTTAACTCAAAACTGAGCAAATGCTGTAGTCTGTTTCAATGAGGTGTTTACAAAATGGGGATAAGTTCATAGTTTACTTAAAGGTAGAAATAGCATCTCTTGCACACTTGCACTTTACAGCTAGTCTTTATTTTTTATTTGTATTTTACTCTTTTCACTTTCAGTCAGTTTGGAAAAACCACCAGAGCAAAATTTTCAATATTTATGCAAGTCAAAAAATCATCACAATCAAAAAGATTCAGGGCAGGGAAACATGATAAATTCTTGGCACGAAATTTCTGGGTTGCAAAGCTTATTTCTTGGCTAAAATGTAGCATCCTCAAATGTAAACTCTGTTTATTGGTAGAACATCTTACAGCTCAGCAGGTGTAACTAGCAGAGTTCTATTTCCTGAAATAAATTGCAGAGGAGAAGGGATCTCTGAAGTGGTTATGTGCTTTTTACTGGTGAACAATTGCTCTCATCAAGCACCCAGGCTAAACACCCATTCCAGCGGTATCAGGCCTGAGTCTCTCCTTCCTTAAGTGGTTCTTGTGTTCATTTTATTATCTTGCAGGATGAAACAGTCTACCTCATTTCTCTGTGTATGTTAATAATTCCAAAAGGAAAGATATTATTCCTAAAGAAGTTTGTTAGAGGAATCATTAACTTACCACATGGTTTTCTATTTTATTAAAATAATCAGTGTTCATTTTATAATAAATCTGCATTCCTAATGGAGTTTTTGATGTTCATTTTTAGAACAGAAGCTATATATACGTATGTACAGTAGTTTGATTTAGTTTAATTCTGAAATTATTTTGGAATAGCAAATTCACGGGAGTTATTCCTTTGCTCTAGAACTCCAATTTTGGAAAAATTAAGAAGTTAGAACTGAGCAGTTGTTTTGGGGTGTGTCTACAAGACTGTCTAAGTACTCAAGTTAACTTTCAACATGTGAATATAAGCTCTGGGAATTGAGACAAATAGGCCTGTGCTGAAATCCCATGCCTTGTCCAGATGGATTTTGCTGTTGAACTATGTTGTACAAAACCAGCTGAGGGTCTCTATGAAAAAGCATCCATGGTATAGATGTATCATTAGTTTAAGTTAATAATTGTAATTGATTTTTGGTTGTATAAGTTGCCTGAGGAAAATTATTATCCAATGTTCTTGATTGAGAGTTCATCCTATGACCTGCAGACAAAATCTGGTGTGCCTAGTGAGTTCATCTAGCCCTGCCACCCTTTCTAAATGACCTTGCAGCATCTTTGCCATCGCATGACCAGAGACGTTTCTCTCTCATGGCTAAAATGCATGTGTCGCCTAAAAGAGGATGGAGGGGTCCCAGGTCCTGTGCCAACGGTGAATGTGCAGGTTGAATCACATGGCAGGTTGCTTGCATGTCCCATCGCAGGACCTGACCAGAAGCGTATGATGTGTTTTGGGTGGTGGCTGCATTCGGCTCACCTGGCAGACACTGGATGCGGTGTGACCAGACATGTGCTTGCCACACAACTCCAATAAGGGACGGGCTGTCGCCAGGCCAGGTGCAAACTCATCGCGTGGTGAGGAGACCTGTGTTGGAGCTGCGTGGCTCAGACGCTTGGAGGAGAAAGAGAGGTGTGTTTTTTGGAGGTGACTGAGGAGAGAAGGGGTCCCATCTGTTGTGGCCGAGCGATGGGCTCCCCTCCTCAGGGTGCTGCTCAGCAGCTTTGGCCTTGCTTGCTGTTTGTGTGGGGAAACTGGGTCTGCAGCTTGTCGGGACCTCCTCTGGTGGTGCTGCTGATGGGCTGATGGGGTTTCTTTTTGTTTAAAGCTGTCAAAAAAAGAAAACCCAAAATTGTTCATAATAGGAAGTATAGAGAATTGTATCTAAATTTATAACAGTTAAATTCTCCAGAATATCCCAAAACACAAACAAGCTGGAATCGCAGGTCTCCCTCCCTGTGTTACAGGCCCTGAGGGACTGGTGGACAGGATGGTGTTCACACCTGTTGCCAGCCAGAGAAGAGTATTGTGGGTGGAGCAGGGTTTCGAGCTGCTGTCTGGCACAGCTGGGGAACAGAAGTTGTTCCCTCTGGTGACAGGACAAAGTCACCTGGATAGATTTTTGTTTTAAGGTCATGTTATCCCAGTGGTGCAAAGGTGGCTTGGCTGCAGCTCTCGGGTGCTGTACAGCACGTCTTCATGCATCTTATCCCATGACACATCCCTGTCATGAGTGACAGGACACCAGCCGCTGATCCAGCCTTATGCACAACACTACTATGCACTTGATTTCAGGCAAGAGGGGTGATACATGTCTAACCTTCTGAAGCGCAAAGACTTGAGTTTCTCCTGCTTGCTTTGATATTTTTTCTGTCTCCCCCAGGTCTCTGTTTAATGATATCATCACTCCTTATTCCAGTGCCTTCCAGGTCCTCTATGAACTTTCATTTACTTTTGTTTAATATAAAGTTCTAAATCATAAACATGGTTTTATCACCTATTTTGGTCATTCCTTGGATCGTTACATCTAATAGCAGCAATTTTTCAGCTTGGTGCTTTTTTGAAGCTATTAGGTAACTGAGTCTAGCTTAAAATTATCTGTGTTCACTTCAGCCAGTTTGGCTTTATTTCTGGTCTGTGCTTCAGTCCTGTAATCTTGAACAGAAATTGGCAGCTCTAACAGCTACCTTAGCTTTGATATATGAAAGGGTTATCTCTTTTCTCCTGCAGGAGGTGGGTTTATTTTCAGATACGATATCCATCAGATTGGAGACACTGGAACTTCTGTGCCATCTTTTTCACTTGACTAGAATTGCCTGATGTGCTGATTTTTGTCTGTCGCTCCATCTGTTTTGTGGTCTGTTACCAAATATTTAACAGATTTAAAAAAAAAAAAAAAGGCAGGTATGGTTTCCTACTTTTTCCACAAATACTCAGTCTGGAATTTAGCCATCTTGATATCAGTCTTCAGCATTCCAGTGCATCCCTGTGTTTCTACTGTGGAGCAGAAGAGGGCATACCCAAAGGTTTCTAGAATCAGTCAGTCCTTCTCTTCTGCCTTCTGTTCCAATCAGCTGGTTTGGATTTGAAATTCATCCAGAGCCAGTTAATTATTTGTCATCCAGCTTGCTTTTTTTTTTTTCCTTAAACTGCTTGAGGTACTTGCGGTTTGTCTTAATCAGCCTGGAAAAATTTCAGACTTCAGACTTGGGTCAGAAAAATTAAACTGGTGTGAATGTGTTCATATGTGTCACAGCTGCTTCCTCCAGCTCTGTGTAAGTGCATGGTATACAGTTTCCATTACCTTATACCTGAAGACAGTCTTTTCTGGTAACTTATTTATCACTTCATTGGACAGTTACTAAAAATCCTGTGTGTATTTTAAACCATTCTCAGCTCACATTGATGTAGTTTGGTTTGTTGCTTAATGAGTTTTGAACTCATTAATCAGAATAACAATGCTTCTTGATTTCTGTTTTCAACGAAGCAGGCTTCATCTGTGTACTAATAACTTTGAAATATTTGTCTTAGGGTTTTATAATGGGAAAGAATTGCGAGCATACTTCTCCCTCAATCTGCTAAGACTGCCCAAATGAATTTCTAAACAGTGCTGAATGGGCCCATGTGTATAGACAGAATTCCCAGATGTGTAAGTGACCAAAAATAGACGTACAGTATTATTAGACAGCTTTGTTTCTACCACATAAAATGCTTCCAGCCCTGTTGGAGGTTTTGAAGACAAGGATCATCAATTTTATGTACTCTCCAATTTAGAGACCCCTGAGGTTTAAGCAAGAGCTGTTAGGAGTGTTAATTTTGGAGGGAATTGTCAGATATCATGCGTTTCAGTGAGCGATGTGTGCAGCTGTAGTCAGCCTCACACTTTAGTCATAGCTTCAGTAGTTATGTTCTTAGTTTCCCGCTTGTATAATAGAAACTTATTGGCCAGAAAGTAAATGATGTCTGCAGAATCTGATATGGCCCAGGGTTGCTCTTATAGAAATATGGCGCTGTATAGGAATGTAGAAATCTGCACCTTGTTTAGGATAAGCTCACTATTATGTGAAACATGAATATCCATGCCCCCTTCCTGAGGTTGTTGCTCATTTTACTCTCTAGCTGAGGAATCCTGGTCACAGATCAGGGCCCTCTTGTGCGAAGGGATGTGCGCACACACGTGCATACCCCTGCATCAGTCCCATCCTCATGGATTTGAAACTTCAGCGATGAAAATACGGTCACAGATAACAGTGGGAGTGCAAAGAAACAGAGACAAGGTTGCTCAGAATAGGTAGATATACCTGTATTCTGGTAGCTTATTGTTTGTCTTGTTTTTGGAGCTCTTCTGGAAAGTAATGTTTTGTTTTCCATGGATGATGGGAAGATAAGGCTGGTGGGCATCTCTTCCTAAAATTTGTCTCTAACCAGTGTAACACAAGGTCCATGAATAATTGACATTTTCTGGTCGTTCGCACTTGCTGAAAACGAGTAATATAGTTAAGCTGATAGTTAACCTTGCAGAGAACAAGTCGTTGTTACCATTTTCTCATACCTCTGGGGGCAGGGGGAGGATTCCCTTTCACAGTGTCATTCACAAGTTTTTGTATGTTCAGAAAGGGGATGATAGTATTTCTTCCAGTTTACCATCACACATGTGGAATGGCTGACCGTCAACAGCTCTCCTGCAGGTCGTTTGATATGAGCAATAGCATAGATGCACGATGAGGCTGGGGAGTGGAAGTAAGGAGAAAGCCCACCCTCTCCCCAGTTGGTTGAAAAACAATGACATCATGAGGGTGGAAAATGAGATGTTTTCTGTGTTGTTTCCATCTTTGAAAAGCCAGTCAGTATGCAAACACTGTCAGTAATTCTAATGCTGCAGCAATCTGCAAAGTCTTTGAGTTGAGAGGAATATTCTATAAAAAAAGAAAAAAAAAAGGTAGCAAGAATTCCTATTTACCACAATGTTTCTGCTATGTTCAGAACACTTTTTGTCTCTGAAGTAGGACATGATTTACTTTAGGATATCTTTGAAAGGTAAGAGTTTGCTACGTGCATTTTTTTTCTTTAAAGGAAGAAAGAAACAAAAAGGATAAATAATGTAGGACAGAAAACTAAGATCACCACTTGTTAAAAATACATTTGCCTCCCCACCTTTACCAGTGGTAAAAGGCTTGTAAGTTCAAAGACACCTTTATCTTCCTTTTCAGTGGGTTGTTTTGGCATTAGGCAATTCTGTGGTTGAAATGGAACACCACACCCCTGACCACTGGAGCTGTTGTAACTCACCACTTTCATCCTTAGCCCTGTAAGCCCATTTCACTTGTTTTAAAAATGACTACGTGAGTGTCTGCATCAAAGTCAAAGCTGTATATGAAAGCACTATATGTCACCTCAACCAGATGAGGTACAGTAGGAAGTCAAACTCCCTGTCTGGTATGACAGATAATACCAGCCTCCAAGACTAAAACCTGTCATTCCTGTTTTCCCACTGAGAGAATCATTGTCCAATTACCAGCTATATTGGTTTTTTCATCTCTTTAAATTAAAGATTTACCAGGTGTCATTAGTGGGGGACAAAAATGACAAAATGGAGCAGGATACATCACACTGATGCTGGAGAATGAACCTTTGTTCATTCTTGTCTTTTGTACAACATTGTGTAGCATTATTCCAGAAAATCCTGCTCTCTAGGCACATAGCAAATATCTATGTCTGTCCTGCCTACTTCCTGGCTACCTGACAGCTGAGCTTTCAGGCCACAATGACACTTTGGAACTGGAGCACAGGCCAACCAAATGCAGAAGCTGTATGTAATATACAGAAAATATGGAAGTAATGAATTCCTGATATATTAATGAGGAATCGGCCATGTGCAGGTTTACCATAGAAATGGGGCAAAATGATTTTTCAAACTGGCTACTGATGCATTTCAGCACCCAGGTATGCCGCTGGGGTCCTTAATGGTATTTTTGCTTTTGAAATAGGTTGTGGGGTGAAGGGACAGTCATGCAGTAGAAGCTGCTGGGTGGATCTGTATGCAGTTGAATTGTCCTGGAAACACAATGGGTACTTGAATGGGCTGTGATTCAGCCATTTTCAGAACACTTTGACTCCAATTAGTTAGTTTTCTTCAGTGTTTTGAAGGATATGGATTCCTTATCTGAGACTAAGCATGGGAAGAGTTAACCCAAAATGTATTTACCCCCATTGTTCCATTGGAACAATGGAATGAAGAGTGGAAATGGATGGCAAAGTTTAACTTGTCAAACAAATGGTGCTGGGTCCTTTCAGTGATACCACATAATGCTTTCTTCTGTCTGTAATGACCGTTTTAAGTGTGATTGTTTGATAAAACTAGACACTTCTTTCATCTTTGTGGTGCACAGCAGTATGATGAGGGGAAGGTGATTCTTGGAATAATAATTACCAGTTCTTAGGATAATGGAAATTTTGTTGTTAAATTCCAGAGAAACCTCACCTTGCAGGTGAGGTTGTTCCCTTAACAGCAGATTAGTTTGGTGTACCCAGGTATTCATTGCCCCTAAAAGAAATGAAATCTTTCTTAATGTGAATCGGCTTTGATAAGAAATCATGCATATCACCAGGAAAAATAAAGTTAACAAAACCCCTTTATTCCATGAAAATACTGGTCCTGCACAAGTTGTGCAGTGTTTCAACCAGGAGAGATACTGCAGAAGATGCCTTGTTCATACTTGCTGAATGACGCCTGAAGTTTCACAGGTCCTGCAAGCATTGTGTCTCAAACCTCACCCCACCCCGTCACGCCCATCCGAAAGTGCTCTGATGTCAGAGTCTGGCAACCTCACATTGTCCTGCAAGCATTGTGTCTCAAACCCCACCCCACTTCATCAGGTGGAAGTTGTGTGGGGGCTTTGGACAAGCCTAACAAGTGAAATGGCTATGGATGTGATCCGCTCAGTTTGTGTCCTTCACAGACAAAATTTGCCCTTTCACAGCCAGGACTTGCAAGTAGATCGTAGGATCCCTAACTGTAGCTGAGGACTCCACAGATGAAGCTGGTCTTCCAAGTGTTTCTTAAGCTTCATGTTCTTTCTTGTATTCTTTCTAGCCCATTTTACCTGTTTAAGTCACCCAGAGGCAGTTTCTCATCATGGTTATGCCCAGAGCGTGCTGGCGAGCATGTAAATTTCCTTTCTTTCCCTACTCAGGGATGTCATGTACGGTGGCAAGCACTCTCCCTCTCCGCTGTGTTAACATCCAGGCAGGACCTGGATGTAACGTGCAAAACAGCGGAAAGATTTCAGTGTGAGGTGCCAGAACTGTGCCTGGCTGCCTGATTCAGGTGACATCGGCATTTGTGGTATGCAACCTGGCCACAGGTCAAGTAACTGCGTATCAGTTTATAGCTTACACAAATACAGTACAGTTCATTCCACTCACATCTCCTTTTAATGAGAATTAGCCTCTAGTGGTTCATTAAAGAGGAAAGAAAACCTGCCTTTCATGTGGTTTCCTAGCTAATTGCTGATTATGGAGGAATTGCATAATATGATCACAAAACGTGCCTCTAATCTCAGTCTTTTTAACAATAATAGACTTTGATATGCAAGAGGTTTTTCAGTCCTTGGAGATGGTGTTCAACTTTAGATGCTGTGCATTAAACACTGCGTGTATGGCTTAGCCTGCTTTTAAAAAAGAAAAAAGAAAAATAATTAAGTTCTGCGTTCCTAACTCACAAAACCTCTGCTTTCTGTCCTCCTGTTCAGGAACCCTGGGATGCACAACACACTCCAGCACTGTTCTCTGCTTTCTGTGGTCTACTAGTTGCACTTTCTTACCACCTGAGCAGACAAAGCAGTGACCCATCCGTACTGATGTAAGTTGCCTGCAAATGTTATTTACTGATTACTCCGTACAGCACGCAATCAGAGCGTTGCCTGGGTTTCAGTACGCAGGGACTGTCTCCCAAAAGTACTGCGGTGAGGTAGAAATTCCTCGCCATATCTGCCTGGTTGGTATCAGTCCTGTAAATAAAGCATTGCGGTCAGAGTACCCATGATGCTGGTGTTCCTTAAACAGCACTACTCAGGTTCTCTGAAGCAGGTTTTGCCCTCTAGGAAATCGGGTGCTTGCCGTGTTGGAGGATAGGGATTTAGTTGAGGGGGCTGTCAGGCTGCTGAAATTGCAGGATGTGCACTGTGGCAAGGAGAAAGGGCATTTGATGTGCTGGGAACGTGGCTCAATTCCAGCTCTTGCTGAGTGTCACCGGCAGCAGGCTATGCCTCTGAGATTAACTCCTTCCTTTTCTTCTCTGACACGGTCTGCTAAAGGTAGCTAAGGAAAGGTGGAGTGTATTAGGAGCTGGCATTGAGAACAAGGAGATCCAGGGGAGAAGTCCCCAGCATTGCGATCTACAGGTTGAGCTGATGTGAGAGAGGCCCGCAGATCCATAGCTAAGGGGTAGCAGGCGTGAGTTTTGCTCTGTGGGAACTGTGCTGTATGGCTGTCGTGGGGCCTGTGGTGGTGGTCCATAAGCAGCGAGGCATCTACATAGGTGGCTGTGGGATTAAGCAAGCAAACAGGTTTTGTGCAGGTGGTGATACAATGCCACTGGGATTCTGCTTCACAGAGAGTTCAGCCTTATGAGAGAACAGTGCAGAGGCCCTGTGAGGGAACCCACAGGTTCTCTCCTTTGATTCATGAGCTGTGTTGTGCGTGTCTTGAGGTGAGGCTGTTCAGGGTATGAAGAACATAGGAGGCATATGCTAAGTCAGGGTGGTTGGACGCACAGCTCTCTAATGGAGAGAGAGGGGGCAAGTGGAGGGCTTCTTAGGCTATTCAAGATTCAGTTTGAGGAGAAAAACTTGGGAAAAGAAGCATCCTGATGAGGAAGGAAAGGATATAGGGCATTAGTAGAAAATTGGCATCCAAGTGAATCTTAATGAAGAGTTGAGAAATCACTTCTTTACTGTCCAGAAGATTCAGGGAATCTGATATTTCTACGTTACTAGGTTCTATATGTGGCAAAGTAACAAGAACTGCTTATATCTGTTGCTGTTAGCTATCCAAAGCCTACTGTGTGGTGCTGTCAGTTAGATCTGCGTCATGCTTCATGTAGGTAGTGTGTAGTTCAACGACTGTTACAGTAGGGAACTCGGGTATGGAAGAAAAGTGAAGCCGTGTGCTGTATTAGGGAGATTTGTTTAGCCTTGGAGTAAAATATACACAGGTAAATTGCAAATCAACATGGAAGTGTGAGCTCTCTGAATTTTGAAGTAATTTAAATGTATTCTTCTTTCCCACTCCCCAGGAAGGACACACTGGTTCATTAACTTCTTTAATAAAACAGAAACTTGTCTTTCCTTAAAGCTCTTGTTTTAAGAAAGTAATCTTGAACCTTTAAATCAGTTTTAAGTTTTAAATCTAGTTACTTAACCAAATCTTCAGCAGCTGAAGTCATTGTTGAATATCTTAATCTTAAGAATACATACACAACAGCATCAAATATTTATTGTACAATCATGATAAAATGTACAATCCTTAAAAACAGAGAGGTTTAAGATTGCATGTATAATCCTTAAAATGTATAATCCTTAAAAAAGGAGGTTTAAGACAGGGATAGCCTGTGGCATAAATTTCAAGATGGAGGAGGAGGTAGCACATAAATCTTGAACTGAGGATTGATACACAATTTATACAGAAACAGCTTCTTTGACCTTTCTGATGTGGATCTAAACAGTCCCCATATTGGTTTCAGTTTAGCTGAAACTTTAGTATAGGGCATGAATGGGACAGTACCCTCTCTGCTCAGTCCTCTAAATGACTGAGTCACATTGATTGGACTGCTGACACTCCTTCAGATTTTGATGAGGAAGGTCCACGCGGTTCACAGGTAGACCTGGTTTGTGTCAATCTGCATCTATCCAGAGATACGATAGCTACTGCATACATGAGGAAGGAAATCTGAATCTCTTCTTCCTCCCCTGCCCTCCAGGAATGTTCATATCTGTTAGAGGTTTACAGAAGTATCCTAACTAGGATTCTTTTTTTAACAGGTCCCTTATTCAGTGCAAATATATCCCTCACTTTCTACGTCAACAATTTGAAGATTCATCAGGAGATCCACTCCCAGAAAAGATGAGAGAATCAGTGGTAAGACCTTTTCTCTCATTACTTTCTGTTCAAGTCTCTCTCCCATCCATTTTCCCCACTGATGAACGTTTTAAATGTTCTCACGTAGTAATTTAAAAATTAAATTACTAAAAGGACAGAAAATGTGAGGATCAGTATTCTGTTCCTTTAAATCCACAAATGGAAAATAAGTTCTTCTAGATCTTCTTTCCAGTGAGGCCAGAAGGCAGAAGGGGGATATTGCAATTTTCTTTTCCGAAAAGTTCCTTTAAAGGACTCTGCAACTTCTATTCTTTAATATAGTTGATGGGAAATGCAGTCTTGGAGCTTGGAGAATGAGGCATCTCATTCTGGCACTCAGAGAGCTAATGCAAGTTCTGTGCATAGCGTTACAGCTTGGCAACCTGGTGTCTACAAGGTAGGCTGGACTGTTCAACAGGCATTCATTCAGCAAGGTGAGCAGTCCTGCCAAACTCCCTGTCTACACTGGAGAGGGACACGATTTTGTCCACAGAATTGTGTTTAAACAGCACTTATTCATTCTTTATCTAGGGCTAGGAGTTGACCTGGCTTTCAGGACTGCCTTTTTCTTTGCTAGGAAGTACTGTGGGCTGTACGCCCTCCACCCCAGTCAAGCCAGGTGGAGCACAGACCAAACTTGGCACCTAGAGGTGGAAGAAGCATATGAAATTTGACTAGTAAGAGAGAAGGAGGTATATGCCTGGTGCCAAGCACTGCCATCTTACCTTCTTTGCATGTCAGGCTGTTTATTTCCTGCTGTCTGGCACGTAGCGCTAAGTTTGTGTCAGCTTCTTTCCCGCTTCAGCTTAAACATCTAAAGTGACCCATCTTTCTTTTTGTGTCTCTTTATGTGAAAAACCTCACTGACTGTTGCCCAGAGGAGGTTGATCTCATGAAGAGTTCATGGGAAGATAGTCAAGTTTCCAAAAGTATTAAGGGGTGTTTGACGTTTCTTAAGAGTCATCAACTGTCCTGCTTCCCAGCTGTCAGCCAGCCCTTCCTCCTACCACATCCCTAACGCCTGCATCTAGGTAACTATTCTTAAACTCCTGGATGCTCGCAGAAACAAGGAGCATTCAGTGAGTGCCTGGAAGACAGACTGCCTTTTTTTGACCCTTAGAGTTGACCTGAGCATCCGTAGTGCCTAGTGGTACGGGCTGCTAGAGCGGTAGCTGGCCTGGCCTCCACACGGACTTTCAAAGGAACGCATCTCTCCTGTACATCTTGTTTCACAGTTGTTGGGCCTTTTATAAGGTGTTAGGCAGCCTACATTCAGCACTTGATTTGATCGCACACTACCAGTGTTTTCTACTTTGCGAAGCTGCTGCTTAGGTAGTTGTTTTCTACCATGTATCATGTTATTTTAAACTGCTTATGCTGATAAGGCCCACCTAAGATTCAGCGATACGTCTATTTCTTGTTGCTCATACTGAGCTACAGTTTCTTGCAAATTAAGCTTTTTGCAACAGGGTCACACGGTGGTATGAATGTCCAGCTGGTAACGGAATAAACCCCAAAGTATGTATGTTTTACTGCATTCTGTGGTATTTCTGGTGTGTAGGTTATTGCTACAGTTTGCTGTCATTCCATTCTGGTACATGGGCACTGTATGGCAGATATAATGGAGAGCTTCTCGTTCTCCTGTATTTATATCCCACTTGTCTTTTTTGCTGATAGTGCCCTTCTTAGAGCAGTACAGGGCCTGATCTCATCTCTTCTGCAGACGGAGCCTTGCCAGGGGACTGCAGCAGCTACTGCGGCTGTCCACTTACCTGGTTTCATGTCACAGTGCAGAGGGAAACCTCGAGTGAGGCTTCGGTATATTGAAAACAAAAGAATGAACAAATTTGCATCTAATAATCCTGGCTGTATTTTCAAAATGGAGTCTTGCTGCAGACTCTCTACCTGGTTTTGTGTCAGTGATGCGGTCAGGGATCCGATATCTTACACTGACACAGTCACCATGAGGTTCAAACGCATTGGTCCCTTGAGCTGCTGGGGCGGAAGATGCAGAAGCAGGAGGACTGTGGTGAGACTGACCAGGCACAGGTCTTTCTTCTCTTCACCACATCTCATTCCTGCGTGTTTTGCCAGGGTTTTTTTGTGTGTTTGGTGTTGGGGTTTGGGTTTTTTTTGGTTCGTTTGTTTGTTTTTATTATTTAATTAAGTGTTTTTCCTGGCACCTTTTGCTTTCCAGGATGTACTTGTTTTGGGGGATTGGCATTTTTCTGCTCAGTATATTTGATACTCCATGCTGCTGCTTTTAGTCAGAAGCTGTTTTCCTTCAGTGTTGCTGGAGCTTGCTAGTTCTTTGCCTTCATGGTTTTTGGTTTTTGTTTTGGTGGGGGGTTTTTTGTTTTGGTTTTTTTTTTCCGCCTCTGTCCGGACTTCCCTCTATCTGTATAAAAACTGTAAGCAAATGTGTTTGCTTACAATGTCAATTAGCAGTGCTAATTCTTCCACACTGGGAGATCTCTTGAAGAAAGATGGGGCACTCTCTGATTAATGCAGGCTCTTTGTCTAACCCTGTGTAATCTGGTACCTCTGTCTCAATTAAACACTAACCAGCTTGCCAGGAGACTCCCACTGCTATCTCACAGTGCAGTGCTAATAGAGCAAGTAGGGAAGAATTGAGGCAGGAGACAAGGTATGTGCCTCAAGTTTGAGGAGCACAATTAAGCCACAGTCTCTGGTGACTTGCTTTAGCAACAGCAGTCGTGTTGACGATGTGGGACTCAGCTGTCTCTTAAAATCTGATTTTTTAAATAGATTCCAGAACTTCTGCAAGGGGATCTTCAAACAGTTCAGAAACAGGGTGAAACAATATGTCAGTGTTTGAAGGACGTTTCATGGTGGTAGTTCACTTTGTTCTCTTGGAGTGGTCCTCTGCAAGGAGAGTATTCCTAACACCTTGTCAGTGCAAGAGGTGGCAGGATGCAACACAACAGCCAGCCTTGCCTGGGTCTATATACAGGCATATGTTCTACTTAACATGCCGTTTAAATAAGACCTGTTTTAATCAGAAATCCTGAGGTGTACAGAACAAATCACTTCCTCAAGGAGCTGAAAGCAAACAAGGTTAATACTGAAAATTAGTGTGTTGTATCCTGTAGTGGGTTTGTATTGATGTTAGGAATAATAAATACAGCATCTCTAATGTTTGGTTACATGACCTTTACTATTTTTCTTTTCTTGAATAGCTGTGTAAGAATTACCAGCTATGGAAGCCTGAATTATAAAGCAGCTGTGATGGATAATTGACCATTCAACTTTAAAAATGGAGCTTCCTACCATTATAATTAATTTCTATAGGCATCCACATGGCTGATTACTACATTAACCAGTGGCCTGAGGGTGCTAATGTGTTACATTCAAACTCAGCTTCCTTCCTGGCCTTTAATACAAACATTTAGGTAGCTACTAAAAGGATTTGTACAAAGCTCCAAAAAGCATAATTGAAAATAATAATTAAAACAAACGTGCCACTATTCTGCTTGCAAAAATCTGTGAGGCGTCAAATGTAGTGATGTTGGTTTGGGTTTTCTTTTATTTCTTGAGTGTAAGACGGGGAAAAAAGAACACGTGCTTCCAGCCCAAACTGTAATGCTGATTATCTATCACTGCAGAAATTTTAACTGTGATCAGACCTTAACTTTTCCACATTGGACCAATTGCATTGAAGGACTCAAACATCACATTGTAGGGCTATTCAACATTTAAGTCGTTAGTGCCTGGCCTTGGGAATGGAATCCAAAATCCTGCTGTAGACCGTTGGGTTTAAACACAGGACGGGGAACAGAGTTGTGTCCAAGGTAGGCACGCATTGCAGGA
>NW_010264882.1:10199-47942 GCF_000690775.1 Eurypyga helias | reverse complement strand
GCTGCCTGCAGCAGGAAGGGTGGAAGCTGCACATCACCTGCAGCAGCCTGTAGGTGGATGCCCAAGGCTTTGTCCTGGAAGGTAGCTCTGAATCCCTTTCAGTCTGATAACTGCCCAGGGTCAGCCATCTCCTGAAGGACCCTGACCACTATGGGTGGCATGAAACAAAAGCAAATACTCCTCAGCAAGGGCAAAAGGGCATGCCTGGGCGTATATATTACTTTAAACCCTTTACATGTTGCCAGAGTTGGAATGCAATTATCAGATTTGAGTTTAAATACCTGAATAATAATAATTGCTTTAAAAGCATATACCTTATCCTGTATGGGATTGTTAATGGGTCAGAAGCAGTGAGAGCACCCTAAAATGAACACTTGCAAACTCAAAGAGGAGAAAGATGGGAAATACCCATGCTATGCATTATAATCTGTGTGATGTATTTCTTTTGAAAAGATTGGATATCAGGAAGAAGTTCTTCCCAGAGAGGGTGGTGAGGCACTGGAACAGGTTGCCCAGAGAAGCTGTGGATGCCCCATCCCTGGAAGTGTTCAAGGCCAGGCTGGATGAGGCTTTGAGCAACCTGGTCTAGTGGAAGGTGTCCCTGCCCATGGCAGGGGGCTTGGAACTGGATGGTCTTTAAGGTCCCTTCCAACCCAAACCATTCTATGGTTCTCTTTGGTGACCTGGCACAGAATAGAAAGTTAGGATGCTGCCTCTCCCCAAAATGTCCATCATCACCACCTCTGTTGATCTTACAGCTAAATTCTTAAGATTTGTTGTAGTTCTTAAAGTGGCAGCTTCTCCAGTCACCTGACTGTGAGATAAATAATTGTAATAGTAGTCCTTTCTGGTTGCACAGAAGGACTTGAAAATATGATTAGAGTATGTTTGTTGTTTTTTGTAAACTTGTTTTAGATTATTGAGTAGTTGGATTCAGCTGTGCAGAAAATGATACTTGTTCAAGAGTTTTCATAGTATGTATTCACAAAAGGGCTGAAATAATGCTGTATAAATCTGGCATGGCTTAACTTTCTCAGATGATGGATTTTACAGGCTAAATACTGCTGCTCTATATAGATTTTGTGTACAACATACTTTAAAAAGTTGGAAAGGTTAAAAAAACGTTCTTTTCATTACAGGCATTGGTGATAATTCCCCTATCCATCTTTGTAAGGGTTTTTGTCCACAGTTTTTCAGTAGTGCTCCATACAATAAAACCACTTGAGTTAGCTATGGGTACGCAACTTGCTAGTGAGAAGTCTGAACCGAACAGCGAGGGCCTGTGGGGGGACAGGCAGGGACCAAAGGTTCATTCAGGAAAGAGGCGGCCATTCCTGTGGGGTCCCTCATGTTGTGGTTCTCCTGTTGCATACAACAGCCAAGAAGCAAGGAACAAGACCAGCAGTGTTGCCTTCTAAAAGGATGATTGGGAAGAGTTTGGGAGACTTAGGTCTGCTCCTACATCTTCCCACCTGTAGTCCATGTGCGGTACAGGGCTGTCTGGAGAGGGGACCACTGTTCTTTTGGAGGTATGTGCTCCTGAGCAGCCTGGGAGAGGGAAGGACAGCGGTGGTGGCTTGAGAATTCAGGTAAAACTGGATTAGAGTTTTCTGGGACAAGGCAAAAGTACTTCTTGGGCCTGAAGGCTTTCAGTCCTGCTGACTTTCAAGGGCCTGCTGCAGTAAGTGGAAGTGCTGGTGCTTCTGACCTTTTACCAAGAAGCATCTTTCGTAACAGGGAGCAATAAATATAGTGCCTAAATATAGTGGTTGCTGCCAGCTTCCCCTGTAATTCGCAACCCTTCTGTTGTTCGCTTGTTCTGCTTGCTTTCTTTTTATCTCCCCTATTCGTAGGCTTGCTATCCCATCATTATTTTAGTTTTCTTTCTCTGATGAGATACATGAAGACTGCCCAGATTGTAGCACCAGGAAATCGGATGAGCTTCCAGTTCTAACAAAAGCGTTGCATGTCATGTGTTGTTTCTAGATGTCTTTGAATTGAAGCACAAGTCATTTTCTAAACCAAGAGCTGCAGATATTTACTCATTTGGTAACTTAGCAGTAGTATCGAGTGCTGAACTTAAATGCCCCTCTCGTAAATCTAAAACAAGGTTTTAAATTATTCACGAAGATGTTTGGGTGACCTCTGAAGTACGATTCGGGAGATCACACAGCTCACAAGCTGTCTTGTTTATTTGCTTACTGAGAATGACATTTTAATCACAAGAAAAATGGGCTGGAAAGACAGTGATATTTTCCAATCTTTAGAAACAAAATTACTCCTACCTTAGTTATAGATCTTGCAGACGTGTTCTTTCATTATCATTTGGCTTCCGATACAGAAAATCAGAGAATGGGACATGTCACACTGAACATAATAAATATATTAACTTCGTGTCTCTGAAGACATTGCAGAAAAGCATGAGTCATTTCAGGAATGCAAGAGAAAGGGACTCTGAAGAAATCTTAATGCTTGCAAATAGGAAATGGGACCAGAATTTTGATTCCCCAAAATTAAAAAGTTATAATGTAAAAGAGTTATATGCCTTAAAAAGAATCAGACTTGGTATGAGCATGCATTGCTTTCATTTTTCCAATCTTAAAGCTACATTGTTTAAAAATATAATTTAAACTTAGGCATGATGAATTTAAATGTGATTACTTTGACAAACCTAGAGTGTGAAGAAATAATTTCCCAAGCAGAGTGGAGAAAATACTTTTGTATCTGATTAGCCTTATCACAATGCAGACTGTGATTAACTGAGAACAGTGGTGTTTACTTTGGTTAAAATAGTAGTGGCTTACTAATTTTGAATGAAATAATTATTTTTACAGAAAGAAATCTTGAAATCGGATCTCATTGTCTGCACAGTGGCTGCCGTTCTGTCGTTTGCTGTCAGTGCCAGCACTGTATTTCTGTCATTAAGGGTGTGTATCTATCTTCTTTTATTTTTCTTCCCTAAAGTATTATCTCTTTTATGCAAAACCACGGGGTGCTTTAACTGCAAAGAATAGAGACTGTGGGAAGACAACTCAGTGAAAACATTACTTGCTGGTCAAAATAACTTTTTCTGTATGCAAGGCAGTTAGTTTATGGATATTTGTATTACTTTTAGGGTTACTTATTGATGTCTCTTTCCTTAAACGTCTGCATATCCACAGCTCTCTAATGATGTGGAACCTGGGGAAAAGAATGAATAAGCCTGCTCACTTGCCTTTTTTCCCTCTAATCAGGGAGGAAAAAATGGCTTAATTGTGTGTGCAAAATACATATTTCAAAATCCATATCCACCTATGGAGTCGAGAGTTTCAAAATGGGAATAAAAATTAATTGCACAAAAGTACAATTATAGGAACTGTTAAAAACTGTTTAAAAAGGTTTTGTATAAAAATGTGCTTTACAAATTATAAAGATGTTTCTTCTTTTTTCTCTTTTGGCCCAGCCATTTCTCAGCATTGTCCTGTTTGTTTTAGCATGGACTGTGGGTTTTGTAACACATTACGTACTTCCTCAGCTTCGCAAGCATCACCCCTGGCTGTGGATCTCCCACCCCATACTTAAGAGCAAAGAGCACCAGCAGCGAGAAGTGAGAGGTTTGTAATCTTTTCTAAACAATGGATGCAGTGACGTGCAGCTTGTCTTGGTTTAAAAAAAAAATCCAGAAGGAACAGAGCAGGGAGAATAAATTATGCTTTACATTTCCCTCTTTTGAATAGCATGCGTCTCCCATCATTTCCCTTTTCCCTCTGCTCCAGAAGTCTGTGAACCTGTAGAAACTGTCTCCTGAGACCACTGCACGGACGGGCTGAGGCTGGGCAGGCCCCTCTGGAGATTATCTAACCCAACGCTCCTCCTCAGGGCAGGGTCAGCTAGAGCAGGTTGCTCAGGCTGTGTCCCGTTCTGAATATCTTCAAGCATGGAGACTCCACAACAGACCTGGACAGTCTAGGATTCGATTGTCCTTACACTAAGAAAGTTTGGGTGTTTTTTGGGTGTTGTTGATTTTTTTGGTTGTGGTTTTGTTTTTTTTTTTTTTTCTCCTTACGTTGAAATGGAATTTCAGGTTGTGCCCTTTTGCTTTTGTCCTGTCACTGGGCACTACTGAGAACAATCTGGCTCCATCAACTTACCCATCAGGTATTTATATCCCAAAAATGTCCCCGATCAGGCACTAATAATATATCCCCTGAGCCTTTTCTTCTCAAGGCTAAGCAATCCCAGCTCCCTCAGCCTCTCCTCTGTCAAATGCCCCTGTCCCTTAACAATTTTATTGGCCCTAAGCGGCCTTTCACGAGCCATCCTCTGTTCAGCCTTTTGCTTTTACATTACAGAACTGTTACTTGCTGTGTTGCTTGATGTGTTATAGTTCATGCTTAATACATTGGCATTTTGTATAATTTAAAAACTTAAATGATTGATGAAATCGAGGCAAAATTTTTTCTGCTTTCTGACATATGTGATTTGAACAGCATGGGTAGTGCAACTCAGGGTTCTGATTTCCATCATAACACTTTCAGAGAAACATTAAAATTGAAAGGAACTGTGAGATTTTCTTGAAGATTTGTTCTTGCTAATGTCTGCTGGCCTCAGCAGGTAGTGCCCTGATACGTGCGAGTATCGGTAAATATTTTAGTATGTGGAGGTCTGGTTCCCTGTTCTGATACAGTTATTTCTGCAAGCAGACAGCGTACTTTGAGAAGCACAGCTTTTTTTTTTTTTTCTCCCCAGCTCTCATCTTGCCTTTGCTACCAGCCAAAAGCTTGCTTGTCATTTCTTGATGGATCCTGTGCCTTAATCATTCTCAATGTATGTTCCTGAGGTGTTTGAAGACAGCGTTGTCAGAACACAGTCTGCTGAGGGACTTTAGTCTGTTCTTCAACTAGACAACAAAAGAGTTCAGATCACTCTGCAAAACCAGGCATTAAGGATTTAATTTTTTTTTTTAAATCGTATCTTTCAAAACTATTACTTTCCAAACGAGGCTTGGATATGAAAAAAGTACCCAAGAGACGTGATTGAAGGTTGTCTTTTAACTTCTACTGCAATATGCCGAGAAAAATGTCGTAGAAATAAAAATCTTAAGGATTGTGCCCAACTGAAGACATTTTTCAGGGCATCCTCCCCCTGATAACCAATAATTCTGATGAATACCAAATTTTTACTGTTTGTTACATCCCTTAATCATAAAAGACTACTGTAGGATTTCTTTCCCTTGTCCTGATTAAGTCTCCATTTGTCAGAAAACACTGTTTTCCTAAATGCAATGACTCAGCTTTTGAAAAGGTTGAGGGTAGAGGTCTGCCAGACTGATGCCCACAGATGGATTTCCTTCTGCTTTGAGATCAACTGCATTTCCCATGCTGCCTGCTGCAGGCAACAACCTTTTTTTCCTTCTTTTGCAGCCATCAATTTATATGTGGTCCATTTCTGCACTTTGGGGCTTAATATTATTGCAATGTATCTGGGGTTGTGTGGTAGAAAACAAAAGTTAAAAAAAAAAAAAAAATTCAATCCCTTAGGCTGCTGCAGAAGCTTTTTATCGTGTTCCGAGATGAGACAGGCTGGGGAAAAGGTTGTGTAATCCCTTTGATAGATATGTCTGACAGGCTGTCTTCTTTCTTTTACCCTGTAAGAAAAATATAGGAGGTAAACTTAAAGGTTCCCTGTTTGTATAGAAAGAGGAGGTTGGAAAAGGACAGTATCCTGTAGTTGTCAGGTGTGGACAATGAAAGGACAAGTACACAAAACAAGATGTCTGTGAGAAGTATTTACTGCTTAAAATCTCATTTTCAGATTCCTGGTTTTTGACAAGTGTAGTGCTATGGGGAGACGAATGATTGCTTGCAATTAGATGAGCAGCTGGTAATGACAATTCTACAACTTTATTCCTGACTTTGTTTCATAGGCTGTGGATGAGCTGTTCAAACTTTCAGGCCTTCCACAGAATAGCAATTTTCAGACAAGTTCTCATGATGTCTCTATGAGAAGTCATTTATTGCTTGTCACTTTTTTGCCTGACTGCAGAAAGAAAGGCTGAGGTCAAGATCTATGAGCTTTATGTTATAATAGATGAGTAGAAAGTACTGCAGGACTGAGATAGAAAGAAAACCTGAAACACTAGAGGCTATTTTTTTCTTTCTTCCCCACCACTGCTTTTACACCCCACAGATTCATGTAAGCCATTTTCAAATCACCCACATCTTTCCCTGGCTCCCTCTGAATGTGAGCTCTTTTTTTTTTTTTTTTTTGCTGTCTGATTGTCTGCACACATCTCTCTCTGCTCCTGCAGCTGCCTTCCTTTTGGTTTACTTGATATGGATATCTCTCTGGTCAAGGTCGAGTTCTTAAACAGAGCTCGGCTTTGGGCAGCTGGGTGAAATTCTTGAGTGGAGCTTTGGGAGCAATTTGCACTTAAAGAGGAGGAGAGAGGAATGGAGTATAACAGCTAGTTTCCAAAATGGACATTTTGCTGTGTGTATGACCGTTTAGGAGGTGGCCTTTTGGTAATAAGAGGAGGAAATATTTTTATGTTCTAATGAGAAACAGAAGTTGATCGTATTTCTGAAGGCGTATTTTTGCAAGAGCATTGCCTTAGCTTAAGATGCTGGCTTAAAGCTTAGCGTTAGATGCGTGACTTAAAGCTAATTTGGAAGGATTGCTCTTAGATCTTTCTCTTTGAGCCTATACGATATACAATTGTGCTTGTAGAACATACAAATCTGTTGATTCAGCACGTCGTCTTTGCCTGTCGTTGAAAAGGTGTGTGTGGGCGGGTGGGATGTGTACATATAATTAGTTTCATTTTTGCAAGGAAGAGTATTGGAGATTCAGTAGCTGGCGTTGTTATTTCTGAGTCAATTCCAAGTTCTGACTTTCCAATAACCTTGTCTCGCTGAGCTCAGCTGAGAATAAAGATATTATTTTTGTTTGTACACAGGTGTTGAATTGCACAGAGCATTCAGTTCTTGTTTAATACTCACATTAAGCACTGTGATGCTGTTAGAAAAGTATACTGCAAAAACCAGGTATTCTTTACTGATGAATTATGTGATCCTGACAGATACTTTTTACAATGGCTGATTAAGTGTTTTGAGAAACATCTATGACAGTTTCTAGCTACTGTTAATTCTTCAGTCTTTAGATCTCAAAGGAAATTTCTTTTATCAATGAGGTCAGTGATACTTTGCAGTCTGAACAGAGTTTTGCCACTGTAAGATGGGGAAGGAGGGGCACAGAGCTCCAGTGAGGTTCCCTAGGTCACCCACCAGGTCAGTGCCAGAGCTGTAGAGGGCCTCTGCCGAGTCATTGCATCACTAAGCGTGCCATTTACTATAGCGACTAGTAATCGGATTACGTAGAAACTACCATCTAGCACGTACCATCTCTTGTCATTTCTGAGCGTTTCTCGTGGGTGCAGTTATAAACAGCAAAACAGATACTCTCTGGGTTCAAAGAATAAAACAATTTCTGTATTGCAAAAGAATTTCATTGTTTCATGTATTAGTTGGTTGATTATATGTATCAGTGTGAGCTAACTCATTTCTTCTACGGTGTTGCAGTGCAAAAAATTCTGACAATATAACGAAATGATCTGTTACCTGAATTTCTGTTTCAGATGCTGCTCATTTGATGTGGTTCGAAAGGCTGTATGTGTGGCTTCAGTGCTTTGAGAAATACATTTTGTATCCAGCTATAATACTGAACGCCCTCACCATTGATGCTTTCTCAATTAGCAAATACAAGAAGCTTGGTACACAGTAAGTAAATTACAACTTGAAGCACGTGATTAGTGGAATATTTCGTTTTAGCCGGAAGACTGAGAAATTAAATTTGTTTCTTAAATAATTCTGTCTACTTGTCACAGTTGGGTTTCGTGCATTATTAGTTCATTATACAATAATCATTAGCTTTGCTGAAAGAAAAAAGGCAAAACTACCTTGGCACATGCTAAGACATGACTCCAGTGAGAGAGGGAGAAATTAAAAGATTAAAGAGCTATATATAGATATATATGGAATGTCTAAATGTCAATTAAAAGCATGACATGCTATACCAGGCTGCAGGTGTTTGATGGGCATAAACGCAGTGGGTAACTAGAATTAATCAGATGAAAATCAGAAATCTAGGCTGGGTATCAGGAAACATTTCCTAACTAAGGATTTTTAAGACTGCGGCATAGTCTCCCAAAGGAGTTATCAGAAGCTTCACCACAAGTCTTTTAAGGCAAGACTGAACAAAATATTCAGTAGTATAGAAGGCTGAATAGTCCTGGATTGAGCGATTTCAGAAAGGTAGGGATGCAAGTTTTTCCAAGGTCTGATGTCTTTGATACTAAGCAGAACTGGTGATGCTGATCCACGGTCTCACAGTGTGATCCTTGCAGACAGCCTTTTATGGTAAATATTTTGGTCAGTGACTTGCCTGCTGCAGATATTCAGCAGGCTTAGGGACTGCAGTGTCCCTGGTGAGCAGAGTTTCTGCAGTCTTTTTATCAGAATGATGGTGATGCAGATGATAAAAACAAAAGAAACAGCCTCTGTTCAGGAAGGAAGGTTCCAGTAGCTGGAAAAACTGCTGGAGGGGAGGCAGTTCCTCACTATTAATAATAGTTTAGATATTATCTAAAAGAACTTTGACATAAAAATTGCATGTTGTCTTACTTATTATTCTCTCTTGAAGATCGACACAGCTTTAGGGACTGACCACACAACTATAAGGAAAAGGTGGTCTTTGCTTTTAAGGGCTGAAACTGGGACAAGGACGTTAGTCAAATTTTCTGCATATTCCTCCTAGACAACTACTTTTCCAGAAAGACTCTTGCCAGCAACTCAGCCTGTGTAGTTCCCCATTGACCTTCTGTCCTCCAGGCTCTTGGGAGGTGCTAAGGCCAAGGTGCTTCAGGAGTTTAGGTGTATTGTCCAAGGTCAAATGGAGTTCACACTCATCCCTCTATTCGGTTCTGCAAGGCTGGGAGAACTAAAAAGTAATCAAAAAGTCATTTGTCACTAGTTAGCAGACGTGACTGAATGCAGGCACAGGGCAAATCTGTAGGGTTAGGAAGATGCTATTTTTACCTAGTTGTTCCTCCAAGCTTTGTGCTTTAAAATTACCTTTAAATTCACCTTTGCACTTTTTTTATCCCTTCCCTCAAGTGTTCAGAAGTAGTGAATCTGTCTTTAATCTTGAGATTAAAGAAAGTAGTTAAATTTGTCTGCTTCTGATTGTTTGGCCTGTAGGAGAACCCATGGCAATCCTTTCCTTCCCCATCCTCCTGATGTCTGTGTGGTCACCTTGGGTTGAAAACCCGAGTTTTCTCCTTTTGCTGTAACTGAGGTCTGTCTACAACACTCCCAGCATTCCTTCTTCTCGGGCACTCTGCTTTAATACGCTTCCTCCACAGCTACCATGCAAATGCCACACACAAAACATTCACCCTCAGATCCTCCTACCTTTTTCTCCTCAACTCTGTAAGCTTGTGAATGATCCTGGATTTGCCTTGCTCCTTCCAAATGCAGTGTTACTGAGGGATGTGCTTTCTCTGCTTTATTACATAAATACTCATTTTCTGTTACCGGAACGTTCCGTAGCTATCTACTGCCCAAGGATCAGACCACATCGTACCTTGGAGAAGGGAAGGCAGCACACTCTCCTGCTCCATCTCTGAAAGTGTCTGGGGTTTTGCACCACTCAGTTTTTGACGTATTCCCAATTTGAATGTATTCTTTAAAGGAGCTTCATCAGAACAGCTCCTCCACAGCCAGGTGTTTGCTTCAGCTTTCCAGACCCTGATGTGCTGGTTATTAGCGGGACCCATGCTGGCAAGCTGAAAAGCCTGCCCACGTTACCTGCCACGGAGGCTTCAGAAAGAAGTCCCCCTTCTCTCTCTCTTGCTTTCCCTCAGCTGGGACTTAAGGCCCCAGGAAAAGCATCTTGTGTGGCAGTTTCTTTAAAGAAGAGAGATAATGAGTAAATTATTTTCTGTTACCCCTGAGAGTATTATTTTATAAAATGTCTTTTTATTTTTTTTAAATTTTCCCCGTGTTAGCAGATCCACTGAGGAAAAAAAAATCTTCCTTTTGCTCTATGATCTGTAAGTTTTCTGTCTGAAAATTCCTCCATGTTGCAAGAATCTTCTTCTTTCCTAAGAATGCAAGATCCAACCGGTTTGTACAGGATGCACTGGGATGGCTTCTAGTGGCTTCTATTTAGCTTAGTCACTGGGCTTTCCGTTCAGAAATTTGGGGCAAATTGAAAAGAAATGCTTTGACAAGGTGGGAAGTAAGGCCGGCTTGGCATTTCATTCCAACAGTGATGTACCGGTGATCCTTTAGAATGACCTGCACTCAAATAAAGTTGCATCTGCATGACAGAAGATACACAATAATGAATAAATGCCACATAAAATAAAATCAAGCTTGAAATATACAGACTTATGAGGCTTGCTAGAATGATGAAAACCTGTTTAGACCATTCTGGGCTGTCAATTATGAGTTACAGAAGCGGGTATTCTCTCCTGGTTTGCGACAGGATAGAGGAGAACCTTCCATGCATTTTGTAAATACCTGGCCTACATTGAGTCACTTACTAGCCATTGAAGTCCCTGTCTGGTTTTTACCAGCATCTGAAAAATAATGTATCTCTTAAATAGTGAATGTGTTTAATCTACTTTCCTGGCTCTCAGTTAACAGGGAGTTACTGGTACATATCTGTTAGGTTTGGGTTATCTTTTCAGGAATAATTCCAGTATGGTTCTTGGGCATCAGTGTGCTGAGGGTTCTTTTTTTTGCAGTGTCCCCAGTATGTAATCAGGATTGAGTTCAGAAAATACTGCTTTGGTTTCCTTCCTTTTGAAACCCCTGATGGAGAAGGTGCTGCTGCCCATTTTATTTGGCAAGAGTCAACTGTTAAGCACTTATCAGGACAGTAGAGGCTGTGGGAAGTTTGCTCTTAATTCCTCATAATTTGGAGGATAGGAAGTTCTTGTAGGAGTGGGGAATCATGTGTTCCAATTCCTGCTCCCGATCCCATTTCTGTAGTTTTTTAAGTGGGGTTTTTTTTCATAAAATCCAGAACCATGCCAAGTGCTCATGGCCTGGAGCCCAGTACAGTGTTGTATCTCAGGGGAATGCCTGTCTACCCAGGTGATCTAAAAATTAATGTGTCTGAGACCTTTCTAGGATCCAACCCCCAGAAGAGCCTATATTATCAAAAGATCAAAATTGCTGTCCAAGCAAGATCATTTTTCTAATTCTGTAAAGTAACTTAAAAACGAAACTTAGAAGTGTAAACAACCTCAAGTCTCTTCAGGCTCTGGATTTATATATCTGAACTTGAGTGTGTTTTATATTCAAGGGGTGCCAACACATTACCTCCATCCTTCCTTCTCACATAATTTCTTACACAGAAAACTCTAGTTTTCTGGAAGGTTAAAAGAGGAACATTATCTCCTTGGAGATAGAGCAGCAAGCACTTTAATTTTTAAAGATTGGACTAATTGATTTTCTGTGTGGTCACTTACTATTTAAATTTCTCAGCTTAATTTCACTCAGTGGAATATAATAAGGGAGAGTAAAATGTAGAGTGCATGCATTTTGCAGTACAGTTTCTTTTCACCTGATGAAGTAATTACTATATAGAATAGGTGACCTTCCAATCAAGAACAATGGTTAGAATTTCAAGCACTTCACATTTGTGGGTGTTTCTATCCAGAATTGTGGCATTGTGTGTAATGAAATTAGGAGAACAGTTATAAACTCTGTCATCAAGTGAAATTTCTAGTAATAAAACAGCTGGAACGTGTTCAGGAAGTTTGTTTCAAACGACAATGATGTATTAGTGGAAGTGTCAAGATATTTCTAAAACTGAAATTTTATTTTAAGAGCTATAGAAAAATATCCTTTCTAGATTCTTTGTTTTAATAGTCAATAACACTGCTTTTAGTACAGAGTTTGTTCTTTGTTACCGATTGCAAGTGTGTGATAATGATAGGAGGGAAAATACAAAGTTGCGCATGGGTCAAATAAATGTGATTATTGACATCAGAAATCAGTAAGATGTGTAAATTTAGATACACAAAGCAATCTAAAATATATCTGGTACATCTGTATTTAAAATCTTCGTAATTTAATGCTTCATGACTTTGATGAGGTTTTTCTTTTTGCCTTTCTTACAGCTGTGATATTATCCTAATAACTGTTGCTGGGATGAAACTCCTCCGCTCCTCGTTCTGTAATCCTATTAATCAATTTGTTACTTTGAGCTTTACTGTAATCTTCTTCCGATTTGACTACAGAGACATTTCAGAAAATTTCTTGCTGGATTTCTTCATGATGTCTATTGTGTTTCATAAGGCAAGTTTTATAGCTCCTGTCCTTTCTTTGGAAGATGCATTTCATATATTTATTTATCTTGTCGGTGTAACTGTGCTGATCAAGGTGTGGTGGGATTTTCCAGAAGTAACGAATGCCTATATAGACATGGATTATTGGTAGGAAAAGATCTGTAATCTGGAAACAAGGTTCCAGTTGAATGTATTCTCTCGTTTTGTGCCATGTTTTGCATTTACCTTTTGCTCATGCGTTGCTATAGAAAGTTCAGGATTGTTGTTTTCAAGAGGAGAATCCTCGATGAGTTGGGAAGAGCCTCTTGGGTCATTAGTGCAGGGCTGCCCTCCAGATCAATCGCCTGGTGTTTTTATCTACGTTTCCTTTGAATGCCTCTAGTGTTTGACTCAACAACTTCCTTTGGGAAATTATTCCATTATCTAATCATCCTCATGATAATAAACGTTTTCCTAATGTTAGCCTTAACATTTTTGTTTTCCTATTTTCAGTCTGTTATCCTTGTGATAGTGCCCTTAACCTTCACCTCAGAGCTCCTTCCTCTTTTTACATTGTTAACTCTTGGAGGGTGCTCTAGTTGAATTGACTATAAAAAACCTCTTTCTGCATCAGTCAGATCCAATCCTGTCTTGATTTGTTATCTGTGCTGTTCCACTGGAAGAAGCAGGTTTAACTGATACCTTGATAAAACATGAGAAAGTACTGAAGACTTGCCTAAAGCTTTTACCAGTTCTTTTGTATTTTGGTTTTGAACTTGTTGGTCTCTGATTGCTATAATATATGGTACAGTTTGTCCAGGGTTAACTCTGGTGAGGTGTTTTGGTTCTGGTTTGTTTTGGTTTCTTTTTTTTCTTTGTCAGACTTGTTTGCTTGCTTTCTTTTTTCTAAAATATTCCTACTGTATGTGTGAGTATGACCCAGCTAGCACCACTCGATTTCCGAGGGGAGAAAGACACATAAGTTTCAGGCTTCCTAGGGAAAGGCCCAGTTCACTGGTGTTATGTTGGGAGCTCCCAGTCATTCAGGCAAAGAGTGAAGCAGAAGTGAAATGCTCTCCCTGGTTTATTTCTGTGCTGCTATAAGGGAGGAGGGAAAAGGAGGAATACCAACAACTTGGTGAGGGACCTTGGACTCTTCCTTTTCTCTGAACTCTTGAACCAAACGCCAGCAAGAGCTTCACCTGTTCAAGCCTTCAACCCTCAGACCTGTCCTGCTTTCTCTCTGCTGGGGTGAAGAGGTAGAGAGGAGCAGATGAAAAGAAGCAGAAGAGATACAAAGCCCTGCTTTAAAAAGAACCCTTGCTCTGTGATCCTAAAATAGGATTAGAGTAAGTTTTTAAGCTTCTTACCTTGGAGTGAAAGGTGAGCAGTGAAAGTGATACAGAGGTTGGTAGCGTTGTGGCAGTTTTCAGTGTTTGTTGCATTGCTGTGTTCCCTAAAGTAAGGAGTGAAATACACCCTTATCTCTGTCTCCAGAGAAGTTTGTCAGTGATTTGCATCAGTGGACATCTCCTGTCTGGATAATGGCTTATTTAGTCCTAAAACTCATTCTCCAAACAACTGTTTACAGGATCAAAACATTTGCACCCTGAAATTGAAAGTCTCATTATTCATTAATTCTTTTGAAAATATTGACCTTGTGAGCACATCACAAAATACTGGTGTGGATTATTGCATGCTTTTGGGGGAGAGAGATGGAAAGGCTTTTCAGTGCTATTTTTTGGGAATTGCTTGGGTAGTTTGAAGCTACTGTTTACAGTAGAAAGACTAGTGATAGCAATACGAATGAGTTAATGAAGGATGCATACCAAATTAAGCAGGGATGTTTGCTAGAATAACTACTACTCTACTAGGCTGAAAGCCTGTCCTACAGACATGTTTGAAAAGGTAGTTTTAGCATTGATCTGCCATCATCTTCATATTTGATAATATCTGAAGTTTTGCAGGTCATTAGTTCATCAAGTGGACTTGTCCTCTTCCATTTAAAAAACTGAAATTAAATGTTTGAATTATTCATATTGCAAAAGCACATGCATAGTTACACAATGATCATTAAAGCCAATCTGAAAAATAGCGTTGCAGATGATAGCAATTAAAGTCCTATTAATTTCAAGTCATAAAGGGTATAACTCTTCTTTACCCTAATGAAGGTCTAAGCTTTTATTAGCTCAATATTTTGGAACTTTAGTAAAGGATACGGTCACTTGAAGATAAAGATGATGTGTGTTTATTCCCTACTGTAGGCCTTAAGCAAGGTGCATCCATCTCGGTTCCTAAAAGCTTTATGGGTCTTCACAGGTTCTGTCCAATTGTAGTTCAGTCATTTTTATATTTGCAGCTATTTTTTAAAAAAGGAAAACAAAACCTGAAAGAGTCTTTATCGCCTTCACCTTTGACTATGGAGAACGTGTTACACAGTCATGGCTGATTTCTGCTTACCCATTGCAAATGTCAGCTTCCCACCCGCTGAATTAGGGACTGAGAGAAGTGCTGTGCCTTAGTCTTAGTGATGGTAATTTTTAAGCATGGTTACCCCACAAAAAAATACTTGCATGCTCTCAAAGCACTGCGGCAGAAAGCACTTACTTTCTCCTGCCAGGCACCAGGGAAGAAGGCATCTGAATTCAACAGACATTCACAACTGCGTGAGTGACTCTTGAAGCAGATTACGTTGAATAAAACTTTCCTAGTAATGTTAGGTAGAATGTCTCTGAATATCTCACTGATTGTGCTTCCCTCGTTTTCCCTATTGTGCTGTTGATTTAATGTAATTTAGTCAAATCAGAAGCTCCAAATGAGCATATTGCTTCCTGAACAAGTTGAGACATGGAAGTCCGAATTGCTGCTCACAGATTTTTATCTCTGTTTGCAAATAGCCAAGCCACCCACACTTGGCTAACACAGAGAACAAGAGAGTCTATTCAGTTCTGTTCCTGCAGACTTTTTAAATCAACCTGGATTTTGTGGTCTTTTTAATGTCACAGGACATGGTTAATTCACTTTTTTTTTCTTTTTTTAAATCATTAGCTGTTTACATTTTGACAAGTTGCAAAATGTGGAAACAGTGTTAAAAGAGGCATATGCAGAGTGTGCTGTTTTGTCTTTCAGATTGCCTTGGGAAGGGAGCAATATAAACATTTAGGAACGACTTTCTTACTCGTTTTTAAGAATGACTGCATCTTTCCATTCAAGTGGAACAGACTTCTCCATCTTTCTTATGCAGAGATTTTCTGTGTAGGCAGCCCAGTTTGTGTCCTTGGCTACAGTCTGGGATTCTTCTGTCCAAAACTCCTGTTGTCTATATTCTCTAAATCAGAGCTGAATGGCCTTTTAAAAATATGTGGTTGCTCATGCTAAAATTGTGGGTGTAATGTATACTCCGCAGGAAGTCAAACCAGATAATCAAGACAGTCGTCTTGGTCTACATGACTCTGTGTAAACTTCTCAAATGAGCCAGTTGTTCTCTCTGGACTTCTTAAGAGATGATGTCAGTGCAAAGGTTAATAAGAATGCTCATATTAGTTGAAAACGGTAAACTGTATCTGACAATATATTCTTCATAGGCATAGCAAAGATGTAATATATAACAGGACTTGGGAGGTTGCTTTCTAGAATTCTAACAGTGGGCAAAACAGAGGCTTTTCTGTAACAGGGTAAAAAATGTGGAAATATTAACCAGTTTGAACAAACTATTTGTGCATGATGAAGAGATGAGCCTTTATTCCATTCTTCTGATATCTGCTGACATCATACTTAACTGAGAAAAAACTGACGCACACAATACGTGAGAGGGAGAGCAATATGGATGGTTACATGCCCAGCACTGCCTTCCTTAGCAGATGTGTGAGCTGCTTTTAAAGGATGCCTGGAGTAACAGCTGTTCAAGAATGAACAGGTATTGTGAAGTAGAAACCAATGCAAATCGTTCAAACGTCAAGTATATCTGTTTGGAACTGGCTGAGTGTTAACAAAGATGCTCAGGGCAAGGATTGTCCCCAGCTCTTTTGCTGTGTTTTCTTAAAGACATCGCTTTCCATTTCATACAGTGCCACGGGTATCCTCTTAATCTTGCCAGTGGAGAAGGGTCATAGTGTGTTCTTGAACTGCTTTTGGAACCTCAAGTGGAGCTGATGCTGAGCTGAAGGAGCAAAGACAGCAAAATCTCAGTAGTCCTTCTGGCAGTAGTGTGCTCTTGGCTACTAAAAAAAAAGTTGGATTTTTTTTTTATTGCCGACTGTTCACTGCTGGGAGCAACCAGGAGCATGTTGGAGATTCCCGTATGCCATACCATGGTGAACTGTCTCTTACCAGCAACTCTTTCTTCTGTAGAGCACCCTTGACTTTAGAGTATGTATTTTTGACCAATCTCTGTAGCTTCCTTTAAGCTCTAAAGAAAGAGCCACCCCTAGCTTACACACTCATCTACTATACAGATCCAGATGTCAATGATGCGACCCAGTGTCATTAACCCTCTAATGTATAGGACTACAACTTACCTCTTTTGGTGTCTTGTATGTAACTGGCAGGCAGTTTAATGGCCTCTTAATTTGTGTGTGTGGATGAAGTAATTAGCAACACTGAAATATGAAATCACCTTATATTTTCTTGTAGTTAAGTCCTTTGAGGGTTCTGAATTTGTCTTCATGCATAAGGCAAAATAATCAAAGAACCAGAGCTTGTTAAATTTGCCTTCATTAACACTGAATTCATTTGCCTAAGTACTCTTACCCCTGCTGAGCTCACTTAAGAATACAATTTCCTTGTCTGATATTTTTTCTTCTTTCCCAGAATATATTTTCTAGCTAATAAGGAATCCACATTTTAAATTTTTTTATAAGAACTTTTCTCTTTATATACTTCTTTCTGCCATAGTATCCAACGTCACACATTTATGAAAGATGATCTTTATGCCAAAGTATCTCTAGCTAAGACAGCTGGTTTGTAACAACCTCCCAGACCTGTGCTGCTCAGGCTTAACTTTCAACATCCACAACACAATCCCATGGACAGGAAAGAAATTATGCCTGTTATCTTGTTTTCTTTCATTTTATGAGAAAGTGCTACCAAGTGCATTAACCTTCTTAGTGCTTTGTTGAAGTCTAGTAATTAACCTATTGGATCTTTTTATTGCCTTTGTGGCAATAAAACTCTTGGTTAGTTGATATGTCCCATTGATTGATTTAGGTGCTACTTGTAAGTCAAAAGTGTCACTCTTTTTCCTTTCCCCTTCTGATTTTTCGTCCTTCTCTAAATCTGATGTTTCACTTCAAAGCTTCTGACACTAAGTCATTAATTCATATTTTAATCCATTTCTTGCCATTCGTGCATACTGAAATCCAATGTCTTAATCAGCTGCACCCTCTTGGCTCACAGCTGTTTCCTCAATTTTTGATATCTGGCATATAAACCCTGTTAAGACACTTTCTGCTGAGTAAAACACCCAAGGCTACATCTGATATTTGACAGGATAATCCCAGTGGTATTTTCTATAGACTTCTTAACTCCCTTGAGCACTGTACAGTTCATGTTTCCTTTTAATACTGGAGAAATTATTTAATTGATTTTTTCATTCAGCCTTCTGTCACTGACCTCTTTGTCAGATGTTATTTCTGACACTGTTCCCAAATTGTGTCGCATCTCTTTTTTTGTATTACTCCTTTAGAACAGGACAAATGCACTCCGGGGTGCAAGGAGAGGTACACCTGCTCCCTGGCTCAGTCCGGGTCACTGCGCACTGGGGACTACGTTCATGTGCGTTCACGCTGGTAGAGGTGTGTTCTGTATCTGTCGATGCAGACACTGGAGGAGAACTCTTGAGTGTATCTGGTGCTTCAGCGCACAACTTACTCTGCGGTTTTTATGTTCGCTTTTGGTAAAGGAGGTTGCTGGGAATATACAGTCTTGGCGGGAGTTATGCCTATGGAGTCTTCACTGAAGAGGCTGGATCGGTTCAGCTCCCAGCTGATTTATTTCTCTTGTCTGGCCCTCTGCAAATTAAGCTGATTAACTCTGATCATGTTCTTTTTGCCCACCTCGGGAGATATGGGAGACAGTTTCTTACAATACCACAGGCTCCTTCCCTGGGCTTTTGCTGTCAGCTGACAATATAGGAAGAAGCAGCATCTGCCATGAGCAGATCCAGGGCTGTTAGGTTTTATTATTATCTTATTGTCATAATCCTCATCTTTCTTACTTCTGCCTGATGGTTAACAATTAACTTCAAACGTCAGGCTTCCTAGGCTTGTTACTTAAACCGTTTAAACCATGCCTGGTTTGTACACTGTCGATGTTAAGTGCTGAACACTGTGTTTCGGGAATATATTCCTCTGAGGTTTGATATCAGAGCCTTGGAATATTTTGATCCTCTTATATATGTTGCATTGGACAATGATCTTGAAAACCCACAATATAAAGGCTTCAAATGTCTGTAAGCAAATGCAGATAAAGACAGCCTTGGATGGTATTTGTTGTAGATTCAAACATAGTGCTGTTCAAATACACCAATAGAATGTCACAATGACTTAAGAAATAAACATTTAAAACCTTTAATATTTCCAGTAAATCTTGTTTTGTAGGATTTCATAGGTGAAGTTTGTTTTAAATGGCATTAAATGAAAAACAGAAAGTCAATGATTTGCAAAGCCATTAACTGGAATAAAATCATACCACCCAAGTTTAATTTCATCTCCACAAACACATACATGCTCACAACTTTTCTTTCTTAATGTGTCTTAATTTTTATTGACATACAAATATATATTACCAGTAGGTATTAAAATTTACTTCCAAGATTTGGAGCTGTCACTTGACCAGAAGTAGTTTAATATTAACCCCCCCTAGCATCTGAGAGTCTGAGTTCAAATCTGTCTCAAGTTCAGAGGATCAAGCAGGGAAGAAGTAGCTTTTCAAAGGGAGAAATAAGTGCTTTCTGCATTTAACTTTTTTAATCTCTCAATTTTGTGTTGCACATAGAACATATAGCCATATGTATGTGACAGTTATTTTTGTTTAAAACCAATTTGTACATTTGTATTTTTTTAAACACAGCAAAATTGAAGCTTAGCAAGAAAATGTTAATGTTTATGCATTATTTAGTCCCAGTATTGCCAAGGAGTCTGCCCACACGGAGTCCCAACAGATGCTAAACAGATAGAAAGGCTGCCAAAAGCTGAAAGCATTGCGCAGTCTCCATCTCACATTGTGTCATTTAAATTCAGGAGTTAAACTCTGCCTAGTTTATTGAAATTCGCCAAACTGAGAAAAGGAGATCACATTTTAGTGATGTTTCAGGCTCCCCAGGTTTTTTGTTTTGTTTGGGGTTTTTTTTTTTGAGGTTAACTAATTTCCATTAACTTCTAGTTTGTAACATGACTTAAATTTGGTTAAGTAAGAATAATCAGATTTAAAAGATATCCTGAAAGGGTAAGTCTTGGCCTTTGCTTCGTTTATAGATACATAGAACAGTAGTAGTACAGTGCCAGAGGTCTGTAGAGGCTTCAGAACTCATAGAAGACTTAAGGCTGATTAAGATGAAAAAATGTGTGTGCCCACATAAAATAAACATGAAAGATGGATGCATGTTCTGCACTTTCACTTGGCAGCAGTGGGAATGCACTGGTTTAAATTCAGTGAAGATACTGATAATTTAAACTCTTTATCAAAGACTTAAAAACTGTTTACTGCGAAATCTGTCACATGAATAAGAACATCCAGAATATTAGAACTTTATGTCCCCTAAGTAATACATCACTTTTCTGCGTAGTGAACTGTAGGAAACATTAAAGATCTAAGAAGTCTTAATAAAAATATTCTTTTATAAATCATCCTAAATTGGGATGCAGAAGTCTTAATGAAAAATTAATCTTTTATACATGTTTAAGGAAGTCGTTATAAAGAGAGGATTAATACTCAGCGTAGATTTCCCCCTCCTCCCTAAACGTTCACTTTAGATGGGAAGGTTCCCCCTTTTTATCTAGCACTGTTAAAAAACACACCGCATGCCTTCAGGAGCAACTTATTACCCTCACTCAAACAAAACTTTACTGAGAATAAATTGTGTATTTCAGAGAACCACAGAAGGGCTCACATGTCCCATCAGGTCCCGGGGAGTTGTTTTTTGTCTAGTTTGTTTAAATGTACCCTTAATTAATCCTTCACTACTGAGGGTGTCTTCATTTCTCCACACTTCCCCACAGGTCTCAGAGGCCTGCAGTTCCTGAAGGCTTACAAGTACGGCATTGAGTACCTCCGCCTCCTCCTGGAGCCTTTGGCACCAGGTCCCCTGCCCCACTCAGCAGCGGGTCCATGTTTTTTTCCAGTCTCTCTTTTGCTGCCAATATACCTGTAGAAGTCCTTCCTGTTGTCTTTTCCTTTCCTCACCGGATTCATCTCCAGATGAGCTTTGGCTTTCCCAACACATTCTAATCCTATATATGTTTCCAACAGTTTTTAAAAAGACGTTGAAGGTTTTCCTCATTAACTAGTGACTTTCCGATTATTGAAGACTGAAATGCAGTTAGTTGTAGTTGAAATGAGAGTGACTGTTCCTGAGGATCAGCTTCCTCCTGTTTATGAAGGCGATTTTTAGCAGCTTCGTTTTCTTTTTGTGAGAAAAGCCATAGCGCTCTGTGAATCCTTGGAGTTCCTATATCAGATATAGCATAAGCTGGGTAAAACCGACAAGGAGAAGTACTGGTTTTTAGGTGGTTTTAGCAAAATGAAACAGAGAAAATGCAAACCCAAACCTGTCCCTTCCTAAATGTCTATTATTGTTGCTAGGTGACATCACCTTTAACAGCTACAGTTAGGTATGTAAAATGCTAATGGCGCGTTACCCTTAAGGTGTTTGGGAGAACATGCCCTGGAAGCAGTAATTCAGGAGGTAATAGAGGCACTTGTCAACACTTAATGAAAGCAGTAGCTTGAAAATCACACGTTTCCAGGCCTTTGGGTGCAGTGCTGTAAGGCTCTCAAAAACCGAGTAAAGGTTCACTAGAGCGTTCTTAGTTCATGTTCTTGTGAATGGAAATGAGCTCCATGGCGTGTCTCATAGAAACATTAGCTGAGAGGCACATGTTGAAAGAAAAAACAGCAAGTTCAAGCTGCGGGGAATGTAGACATAGTAGGACTTGTTAAAAGCAACAGGGAACGTGGGCTCCATGGCCTGTTTTGCAAGAATGTGTAAATATTAAGGAATTATTAAAACAATGTCATGGAACAAGAAGCCAGAAGGGTCTCCTCCTGGAATTTGGTTTCCTAGCAAATGCAAAACCTGAGTTTTATATGAGGTTTGAAAACCTTTTGATGAACTCTTAATGAAAGCAGTAGCTTGAAAATCACACGTTTGCAGGCCTTTAGGTGCGGTGTTGTAAGACTGTCAAAAACCAAGAAAGGTTCACTAGAGCGTTCTTCTTAGTTCATGTTCTCGCAAATGGAAATGAGAGAGAGACGTGAGCTTTGAGCACAGCTGGGGTGATTTATGGCTTTGTGATTTCAGTCTGTAACAGGCAGAACTTTGCGGGTTGTGCTGCAGTTTTGAATTTTTCACATTTCAGATGTGAGTCATTAGCTTTTTCAGCCCTTCACTTAAATCTTTTAACAGATACAATTTTTCCTCCCAGCTGTTCATTCAGACATTGCACATAAATAAAAATTAAGCTAAACGAAGCAACCCCACAACCTGCTGTTAGCAGGGTTCAAATAAATAAACGTCAGTTTTCATCTTAGTTCAGTTCAGTTTTCCTTGCCTACTTTAACTAAAGTTGTAGTTTTCAAGTCACATGTAGTATTTTTGAGAGAAAACAAAATTGACAAAGTATGTATTTCTCAAACTAAGTAGGGGTAGCAAGCTGTGCTGTGAAGGGATCGTAGCAGCTAATTTTTAACAGGGCTTTGCTGGTTTCAAATAGTGTTAGCTTTGCACAGGCAAATAACTGAATTTTGCAGATTTCTCCTAATCTGAGTCATGCCAAAACACGTGTTTTCATCTCAACTGGAAGGTTTATCAGTTGTAACTGGAGGTATTGTGACACTGGTTATAAATGGAGCTAGCTGCTGCTTCTGTGAACATTTGGTAGCACAAAGACCAAAACACATTAATGCTAGTAGCCAGTCTTGCCTCCCTCCCAATTAATTTGTAATTATTTACAACAGTTCATAGAGAAGCTCAATGAAACATCATTTAAGTTCATTGCTAACGTGGATACAGATGGCCAAGTGTTACTTTGGGAGCAGTAAATTAAAGACAGATGAAATGATTTAGCCAGTGAAGGTGCGTCTTCTCTGACTGTCAGCATACTAGTGAATGAAATGTGCCTTGGCCCACACTCTGTCCCCGAGGCCAGCTGTCCATGCTAATAAACTCTCCCAGTCTGTACGCAGGGTGGAGGTATGGAACTGCCACCTGGAAATGGACCATGGAGGGTTTTCATTTGAAAGGATGGCTGGGCATTACTTGGAGCGCTAGCTGGGCCAGACCGAAACCTTCCCAGGGACCTTTCTGACAATCTAACAACATACTCAATGCCAGTGCCTGAGAACATCTCCTGCAAGCATTTAATATACAAGTGCTGATATAGCCTTAATGTCTTTCAAGATGTTGGCAAATAAGGGGATATTTTAAGTTTTTCATTAACTTAAATTTACTATAGGAAATTCAGCATATATTTGCTATTTGAGCATGAAATATTGCATATACTCCTGTCTGACTGTCAATTTATGTGTGTTGAGCAGTAATGTCTATTGATGGCCAGATCTTTCCTGACAGTTTGTCAGGAACCTACTCTGCAACAAGAATCTGATGGCCGAATGCAAACGAGACATAAGATCTGTTTTGTCCTGATGCCAAGAGAGCTGGCAGAAAAAAATGTATTCTAGGGAATAAATACTCATCATTCTTGAATCAGAAACTGCCAGTTGCAGCACCAAGCGTATTTTACAGGAGGCAAAAGTAAATTCAGTGTGTTTTTTCAATTTACACCGCACAACAATAAATGTTCATCTTAGTGCAACGTTTTTATGGTAGAATGATTTGATCTTGAAAATTTATGGTTAATATGAAGCATGTGCTTACATACTGATGGATTCTGCCATTGATCCAACAAGTGAAAATGTTGTGTTCTTGAGAAATAAGTCTGATTTCCATGTACAGAGCCACACGTGTCACACACTGAGCTTCCTCTGTTTGCTATATCCACTTTCTCTGGAGTCTCTTCTCTGTAACCCATCTGACTACTGGTGTGATATATGCAGAGAATATCAGGACCTGTTTTCCCACTTTCTCATTAAAGCAGACATACTTTTGAAGAATGTTAATCTGGGAGCTACTTCAGGATGGTGGTTAAAAATATACCTATTTGCAAGTTTGAGTTTTAAATGAAGAATACACTTTTGTGCCTTACCACAGTAAGGCCCATGAAAGCTAATAATACAATATATTTTATCTCGCATTCATTCCAGGGCACAGTTCGAAAAGCTGTCACCTTCAGGTATTAGTATGGAAACTGTCTCACTGCCTAAGAAGTCACCATGTTTTCCTTTTTTCTTTTTTTTTTTTCAGCTGTGGGACCTACTGCAGAAGTTGCAGTTCGTCATGACATACATTGCTCCCTGGCAGATTGCCTGGGGTTCATCGTTCCATGTTTTTGCTCAGCTCTTTGCGATACCTCATATCCTTTATAAATTTGGTTTTCCTTTATTCTTAAATTCCTTTTCATGTATGTAATTTATTTACAATGTTTGAACAAGGTGTGAAATTCCCAGGTAACATTTTAAAATGTGAAAATGCTTGGAGCATCACCTCGCAAATAATTTTTTCTCTCTCGTGGCTGCATGGGCTCTGAAACTGGGAAACTAACCCCTGACTCAAGCTGGTCTGTTTATGCCTGCTCGCTTCCCACCCAGCCACATTCTGCAGATTGCTTACTTTGAGTCTTCAGCACTGATTTTTGATGCATGCAGAAAGAAACGTTGAGACTGACATATTGGCTCCAACTTGGGTGGAGTTTTATATATGGAGAAGCTAGTTTTGTAAAGTGCTGGGCATATGCTGACTGAGCTCTAAAATACTATCTTCTCAGTTGTTTCTACTTGCTATCTCAGATACAAATTCATTTCAGTGGGTCAATTTCTGTTGCAACTGTCCTGATTTCCTCCTCCCCCCCCATTGCAGAAGCAGCTCGATTTTAACATTTTAATGTACGTTTTCCATTGCTGTGCTGAGAACCATTCTCCTTTTTGATATGTCCACTCAGTTTTATGAGTAACGATGTATCTTCGTCAACACCATAGCAGCCCTTTGGAAACAGTCTGTCTCAGTGCCTGTTCCAGGGCTGCAAACGTCTGTTTTGTGGCTCTGGAGAGTAAAACACAGAGGTTAATAATCCTCAAATATCTGTAGGGTTAAAAAATATATGTTGGAACAAAAATTTTTAAGCTTGAAGTATAATTCAGTTGGAAACTTTGTTTAATACAGGAGAAAGATTAAAAAAAAAAAAGTAGTAAAACTTTAACTGAACAAATTTAACTTTGTTGACATTTAAAGCGTTTTCTGAGACTAGCTCTTCATTTCTTGCTTCCTCCCCAACCGGAGTTGTGGAGGAAGAGTTGACAAAGTTGTTTCAGTTCAGACCTACTGAAGAGTTTACTTTGTACATTTATTAGATATATGCTCTTAAGTTTTTGTCCCTTTCATCCCCCAGTGGTGTTTTAACCCTGTTGAGTGATTTCTTCCCTCTGCTCTGAGCTGTGACATATTGAATCGTATGTATCATTGATTAACAAAGCTTGTGTTTCTAGATGGAAGAATAAATGGGAGACAGGGGAAAGAGGAAAAGCTTTAAATTGTATATTTATGAAAGGAAAGCATTATAAAAACAGTGATCTGTCTGAGCATTTTGAGTGATTTGTAGGAAATGATTCCAGAGTTTCACCACAAAAAATTATTTCCATATCTGTTGTAGGTGTGAATTGCAGGAGAATTGTATATAAGGTTTTTTAGCAAAACGTTTATGAACTAAGATTGTATTTCAATGAGTTGCCTTTCGGTCACAAATATTTTGTGCAGTGATAACTGTGCTCTTGATAGAAATACCAATTAAGGTTTTCAAAATGGAAAGTAGTGAACTAAGCAGGGTTTAGTTTATTTACACAGTTATTCCTAAAGTGATGTAGACTAGCTTTCTATTATTTATAATTATAGTATGCTTTGTAAGTTGAAATCTGTCTTTTAAGGCAATGCTGCAATTAGGATACTGATGAAGTGCCCAAGTCACTATTCCCACAGCAACAATAACTGCCTTCTTGCATGGTAGTTTTATGTGTTGTTACCATAACCCAGCAAACAGTAACGATGACTGCATGTTGCAGTTTGCAGAGGCACTAAGCCTGGGCCATTTCTTCGCGGAGTTAATTATTTGTGGCTGTTAATTGCCTAAATCACATCTGCAAACGGGACATAAATTTTTAACTTTCTAAGTGCCTTGGTGAACTTTTGCTGTAAATCTGGGTAATGGGAGTAGTTCTGCTTGCTCTAATGTATTTGATTCCACGTTCAGGGCACGGAAGGCAACACACGTGGAGGTTGTGGAGCCTCCACCATTAGAGATCTTCAGGAATTTAGATGAACATCTGTCAGGAGTCATGTTGGTTTAGCTGATCCTGCCTTGTGGCTGCCAGATGGACCAGGTGACTCCTCAAAGTCCCTCTTAATCCTAAAAGACCAGAAGTGGGGATGGGCTTTTGGCTTGAGGAGAGATCTGTAACCTCACTTCCCAATGTTTAAATGGGTGAGATGAGGTTATGTGTTTAGTAGTGCACTAAAGATTCAGTATAGTTTGTAGTCAAAGGAGGATGTAAAGGAGGTTGGTGGTTCAGGTTATCCTGTTTATGAGAGTTTCTGCTTTGGTTGTTTTAGGGTTACAACTCTTAACATCAGAAAAGGAAGCCCTGTGGCACTTGTTCTCACATACTCGAGGTGACTGTGTGCCTAGAAGTGACCAAACATTTTTGGCCTATAGTAATGGTCATTAAAAATATAGATTTTGAGGAACAGAGGATTTGGACTGGTCTTACTGCATAGTTTTGTGTTAAAAGAAGGGTTTGGAAGATTTTCAAAATGTTAGTCTTTCAGTTACTTGTTTTGAAGCTGATTTGAATTTAAACAGATTCTTAAATGATAAGACTCCTCAAATACAAGAAGAGTTTTTATTTTTTCTCAAAATTTGATTTTGGCCATCTTAAGAAGAAAATCCATTATTCACAGAGACAAGTTCTGCTTCTGCTCAGTGCAACCTAAGAAAGATGGTACATAGGAAACCTGGCTTGGGATGCAGACTAAGAAAGTGTGCCTGTAAGTGTTCGGTGGTACTTTTGTATTTTTTACTTAACGTAATTAAAGCATTGGTATAAAACCAAATAAAATAATTATCTAATAAAAGAAAATTGTATGCTATCAAATAAAAATAACCCCTGATGACAGATAATTGCCCACTGTACACATCAACTATATGTAAGGAGTTGGGTGCTGTTACTTGCCCTCATGACACACATGTACGAAACAGTTAAAATCACTCTTCCCAAGTAAAATGGGAAATGGCTTCCAACATACATTTAGTAGAGCATTATGTCTTTTAGCAAAAACAAAACTGTTGCTACTGATTATGTCTTCAACAAAACCAGTTTGCAGTGGAGTTCTAAATGTCTTAACTCATGATGGTGGCAATTTTTAAATCAATCATGACGTTAGAACTCTCCTTAGAACACTTGATTCACTGTCCTTACCTGTCCTTGTAAATACTTGTTCCTCTTGCACAGACGGTGCTGCTGTGACTACAGTGCAATGTGACAGGTTAACTTTCTTGATGCACTTGCTTCTTGCTCTGTGCTCTCTGTTGCTTTTTGAACTTTAGACTCTGAGGGCAGCTCGTTTTCCAATCTCTCTAATGCACAAAGACACTCCAGACCACTCTCTTTTAATAAGTTTGAGGGATTTGAGAGACATCTTTTGGCAAATATTTGTTTGTAGATTTGGCAAATTGCTTTCAAAGTGTGGCTGGCTAGCCTTTTTATGGAAATACAGTACCATGAGTGATGCTGCGTGTGTTAAAATGTTTCTTGTAAAGCCTCAGAGGCTGTGGGACACACGTACATGATATTACTAATGAGGGTAGGCTAAAAGACTGTGGTTACTGGGTGATTTGATATTAACTTTAGTTGGAGATGAACTTGATTGCTGTACTTAGTGGCTCCTTAGTTCATTTACTTAGCACCTTCCTCCCAAGAGAGTTGTAAGGAAGGACAGCTGGTCTCATGCCTACTTGGAAACCTTTTTCCTGAGGTTTCGTGGATGTGATGTTCTTAATGAAGAATTAAAGCCTAACATTTCATTTCCTTGGGGTTTTTAAATCATGTTCATTTTAACTTGCATCTTTTTCAGTATCCTTATCTATCTCCTAACTTGCTTTCCAGGAATCTGAAATATGACTTTACATTTAAAGTAAGCTGTGGATTGAGGTATCCATTATGGTGTTTGTGTGATATTTACTATTTCCCTGTCCTTGCCTTCTCCTTTAATATCTATTTCAAAAAACCATGAAATGCTAAACACTTTTTACCTTTCAGTCAGCATGGAATATTAAATTGTCAGTAAGAGTTAACATGAAAGCATGATTTTAAGCCAGCAGGCTGGATTATAGAGGCATAGTTGTTTCTCCACATACTAGGTCGTTCCAAAAGAAGCAGAAACTCAGAATGGATACCGGACACATTGGGAGCAAGGCTCTTGGAAGTTCTCCGTTCTCTGCACTGGAAAATGATATTTTTTTTGTGGGGTATGTGTTTTAAGCTCCATGTCAGTCTCTGGAAATGCACTTTGTGTTATAGAAGGTACTCTAGGTAGCTGGAAAAGGGCACTTACTGCTCTGCCTACGCTCAGGATCTGTCCTTGGGCAGAGATTAGACAGGGTCACCCTGCTAATAACCTTCTCTGTTCAGACATGTCACCTCCATTACAACTGTGAAGCATTGAAGACCCACCGATTACACGCTGGTAATTGGCAATTTGGCACTGCCTGCCTTCCCTTCCTCTCCTTACCACCTCTTTGGTAAAGTAAAACACAACAAAAAAGCAAAAAAAAGTAGTTCGAAGAGCTGCCTCAACAATGATTTAAAAGTATAGTGAAATAATTTGTTTTACCTTAACTTGCAATTTTCAGACTCTGCTATGCTTTTTTTTCAAACTCTGGCCACTTCAGTCTTTTCTACACCACTGAGTCCGTTTCTTGGTAGCGTCATCTTTATCACATCATACGCACGACCGATCAAGTTCTGGGAGAAAAACTACAAGTAAGACTACTCAAAAAATTTTCTACAGTTGTTATTTGTAAAGGTTTTGCTCTCACTGGTTTCACTTCTGGAGGTGTTTATCTTTCCAAAGATAATCCTTAAATTGTTGTAGGGCATGAGGTGCGTCTTTGACTCTTGATTCTGGTGTTTTACTGTTTCATGCTTATTTGCTTATTTCTGAAAATTTATTTAAACAATTATCCATATGTTACAGATGAGGTGTCATGTGGCATTTGGTGAGGTGTCATGTGGCATTTGGTGTGCAGACATGCAGTAATGAAGCTGTGAAAAAAAAGATCAGTAAAACTCCCAGTTGTCAGCCTTTTTTTGTCTTGCTAGTTAGAATTAGAGACTAAATCTGCGAAGCCTTTGGCGCTGGAAGTCAGGCTGCATTAATACATTCTGTACCAGCCTGATTAAATGTTACTGTTCAAGATGCGGCAGGTAACTCTGGTGATGATGGGTGTGCATTGTCATTACTTGCTACACCTGATCTTGGAGTTGACTTAAGAATTGGTTGGATTTTGTCAGATTTTAGCTGCCATTCGCTCAGTCTGACGAGGATGTAAAGATAGAACATTGAAGAGATTGAATAAAGTGCTTCTCATTCTGCCCAGTAGGATTTGAAAGCTCTTGGTAAATGGGATCTAATGGGCTCCCAACAAGAGTACTAGAGACAGGGAACCACTTCCCTCTCCAGATGAAGGCAGTTTCTGCAAGGGATGAATGAGCAGTCTGAAACATTAGGGACTGGATACCGTGACCAAGGGGAGGGTCTGTTGAGTCCTGTGCTCTGGGCAGTGCGTCAGCGCTTCACCCCCTACTAACATGTAACCAGGCTTGGAGTAACTTATTGCAGCTGCAGAACACCAGTTTGAGGCACAAAATGAAACTTGTATTGGCTAAACCGTGGCTTAGCTGGACCAGGGAGAAGTGCTATACACTTACACACTTCTTGTATCCATGTCTCAGCACCACAAGGGAATTCAGAGCTAGAAATTACAGGGATTGATATTTTCCCACCTTGTAGAGGAAAGGGTCTGATTAGTTTGGAGGGTTTTGTTGTGTTTGATTTTGACTTGTGTCAGAGAGTGAATATGTACTCACCTGTGAAGAAATTACTCTGACAAACAAAGCCGTATAAAGAGGCTTATTTGTTTCTGAATTTGATGAGATTTGTGGAAACCTTTTGAGGGGAGCTTTGGTTTGTACCCTGGGAACAGATTTAACAAAATTTTTACACATCTTTTGGGAGGGGGAGGCGGGGGGCAGGGTAGGTCAACAGATTTATTATTTCATAGGAGTGAAGTTGAAATGGCTCAGGGAAAGGCAGGAAGCTACCACTAATCCCACAGACAGTTTTAGATTTTTGGACAGAAACTTTGAACAATATTAAGTAGGAAGTGGAGATTTTAACATCTGCTACATCTTACTTTTTAACCAGAGCATTTTGAAGGCCTGTGGCTGCCAGTTTTCTATGTGCCAGTTAGAGAATTGAACCCAGCTGTAGGCACATCACTTCCCTATAGCTGGGTTAGTGTAGAATCTGTGGGTTATTGTAGATGGAAGTAGAGGGGAGCACTTTCTTTTTCTTTTGGTTTGTCTAAGGCTTTTGGGGTGAGATGAACAGAAGATATTAAAAGGAAATTTCAAAAGATGGTTGATGCTTGATACTCAAAAAAGGGGGTGTGTGTCTTTTTTTTATCAGCACTGACCATCTGTGACTCCCTCTAAGGGAAGTGAAGAAGTTCGTGGTAATAACTTTTGAAAGGAAAGCTAATTATTTCAGCCATAAACTGTAAACCCCCAAGTGCAAAAAAATGAAACCTTTTAATACTTTAAACCACCACTACTTGTCCTTTCAAAATAAGCAGTAACTACAACTTTGTCCTCAACATGAATGCTTGAGTCTTTGTGAAAAACATGTGCTTTGTTGTCTGTTAGAAATTCTCGTGTATCCTTTATGATCTTGTCACTTGAAACATAAAATCACAACCTTGCCCCTCAAAAACCTTTCAGAAGTAGGAAACAGCCTTGTAGAAGATTCAGAGAGTCATCAGTGAAATAAATGTTTGCCTGAACCTGTGGCATCCCACAGTATGCACATATAATGACTCTCTATTCATTTTGTCCCTAGCACTTCTGATTCTTCTCTGCCTCGCTTCCATTTCAGTATTTCGTTGCTCACATGAAGAACCGACCAGAGCGAGTGAGCTTTGGACTGAAAAACTCCTGGGTCGTTAACGGGGCACAGTGAAAAGACCGAAAAAGACAGGGGAAGGAAGTAATTCTGTATAAAGGATAGGGGAATTTCCTACAAAATACTTAAAATTAACTGAATGAAGTGGGATGGGCCTTGCCTTACTGCTTTAAATCCTGACCCGCCAACATCTAAACATTCAAAGGGATGGCGTAATTGCTTTCTTTCAGAGCTGTGGAGTTGAATGGGATATGGAACTTGAGCTTGATTGGAGAGTTGTTCTGGCTGCTGCAGTGACCTGTCTTTGGGCTGCAGTGCCCCACGGCCAGGTGCGCGCTGAGTTTCCCTTTGCTGTAAGACAAACCAGAACAAACAGATGGGGAAGCTGATGTATAGATTTCCTTTTGGAGTCCATTGACAGTTTGCCAGGTTCAGCCCATGGTATTCATGGGAAGTCACAGCATCACTACAGGGCAGTCTGAGACAGGCTTATACGATACAGAAGCTCTGGCAGATTATTTTTTTTTCTGTTATTTCCACACTCATTGACTGTTGACAGGAACTTTTGCCCAGGGGAAAGCTACCTTCAGTGTGCTTTATATAGTTTTTTTGTTTTGCCTGCTTTGCATACTCATTTTCAAACATTTCCTCACTGTATTGATGAATACATTAAATTATCATGTTTATATTAGCTACACAAAAACCTATTTACGTTTATATGAAGTTAGAGGTGGTCAATTCCATGGTTATATTCTTTATAATTTAACCTCTTAATTGGACTAACTGAAAACAATTCTGACAAGCAGTCTAGATATCAAAATATCATGGTTTTGTTTTTCTTCCAAGTAATAAATTAGGTTGCTTTCTTAGAGTGCCATTTATGTTCATCAGTACATGCACACTTCGCTGCTGTCAAGCCAACTTTATTTGTTCTTTTTTTAACTTAAGGAAAACTTACTTTTACATCTCCTTTAGGCCAACAGTGTGAAATTAGATGAGGAGAAACCATCCAGTTTGTTTTCTGTGAAGTGAATCCAAAGTTGAAGCTTTGGACATTAGCAAGTAGGGTCCACGTTTATTAATAGAGCTGGACTGTTAGGCCAGTAGCCCGAGTGGTGAGCACCTGCTCCATCTGTTCCTTAAAGTCCTGGTTGGGTTGTCTCTGCCTGGTATTTTCTGAGTGCACAGAGACATGTTGTTGCATTTCCAGTGTTTGTTTCGGTCCCGCTTTTTACTGCTGGCTAAAGGGGAGTTCAATTCCTCAGGTTTCAGACTGGACATTGGCCACTCTAGATATGGTGAGCTGGAGCTTAAAGTCTTAGAGAATTAAGATGATGGCGTGTTTCTTTTCTCAAGGAGACGGAGGAACTCAAGCGGGTTAAAAAAAAAGAAGAGAGAAGAAAAAGATTCATTTTGACAGTAAGCAAATTGTGAAATTCCTAGCAAGCTCTTCAAAATTTGGGGATCATACTGTGCCTGTTTGTGCTGTTGCGGTGTGTGCACAGAGCATGGGTGTTCTCCCCTGCAATCAGCAGATGCTGTTTGTTTATATTGTGCACTTGGGTGCTCATGGCGTGCAGCGTCTAGTACACCCCTGCATCACTCAGGTGAGGGATCGTTCAGGGGCGAAAGGGTGGCTTGAAGAAGAATCAAAAAATAAGGCAATAAGGAAGGTGAGTAAGAAAGAACAACAACTCATGCAATCACTGCTTTTTACAGCATTTGCTGGCATTGTTGAGAAGAGAAGGGTGTAAAATCAGAAAGCTGGCCCCGCTGCTCATGAGCTGGTTGCCTCGTGGGAGTCCAACGATGAGAAATTTTCTTTGTGTTTTGTTTTGTTTTTAGAAGTTTGCTGCAACACTGGCTTTGTCCTGCCATTAGCCTGGGCCCTGCTTCCCAGGTTGCAGAGTCCTGTGTTACCCTTTATTTTCACAGCTGTTGGAATGATTAGGCTGTAGATGTCAGAGAGTAAAACAAATAGCAGTAAATCTTGTTTAATGTATAGGCACTTTAAACCACAGAGTGTTTGTTCGAACGCTGTTGTTCCTTTCCTCTGCTTTGCTTTTTTCCTTAAATACTTTGTCACGCTGCAGCCTGACTCTGTCCCCCTCCTCCCTTCCTCTTGCTTTGCATCTCTGATAGGGCGATGGACAGAACAGATTAGGAAGTTTACTTTCATTCCCAGCGGGACTAACTGCTGGATCATGCGGAGCAGCCTGCTCTCCACCGCAGCTGTGACTTGTCCCTGCAAACACCAAGCTGCCCCCTGGAATCTGGAGATCTGTCTGCCTACAAGCCACTCGTCTCTCCTCCTCCTTCCTCTTTCCATTCTTTCTCGGTCACCTGGTTCAGTGCCCAGTTTTGGGCAAGGCACAGCTTGCATTTGCTTTGAAAGGTCTCGAGTAAGTTACTGTGTGATGTAAGTGAATTTGTTGGTGTCTCTAAAGATGCTGTGATTCAATTGCCAGTTATCTCAGAGTGGCATCACAGGACACCTCTCTGTCTGTGAGAATACGTGAGCGAGCCTTTCTTTTTTCCATCTTTTTAAAAAGTGTATCGCTGTGTTATTGTTCCAGTCATTGTGGTCTGGGCAATAGGGCAATAGCTACCTGTAAGGTTAATGCAACTGGGAACGGAGGGTGAGGAGGACCTGCCCTGCCTCAGATCTAGTACAGCTCCTTTTTTCTTGTCCGTTCACTTAACCTGCCCATCATGGACAGCCTGTAGGTGGAATGGGAAGAGTTTTCCCAGTGTAGACATAATTCGGCTTGACCCCACATTATGTACATGTGTGGGAAAAGGAGTTGTGAAATGTACCCGTCTGCTCCATCCCTTTTTCTTATAGAATAACAGGCCTTCCACGTCCAAATGCTTATTTTTAACGCACCTTAGTGCATCTGGTTTCCCTGTGAGCCTCCTCATCTGTTACATCTACTGAAACCCCTGCTCCGAACACAAAACGTCATTCAACCATAACCGTCCATGGGCCTTGTTTGGGAGCTGCGTGTTCAGACCTTTCAAGTTCTCCTTTTTAGGGCAGGATTTTTTTTTTCAGTCTTTTCTTGCAATGTTGTTTGATTTTTCATATGTTCTCGGACCTCCATGGTGGTTATGTTTACAGAAGAACAACTGCAGCAGATGCTTATAGTTCAGTAATGCCTTGGACGTTGATTTATAATGAATACTTTAGAGAAAGGTATGTTAACCTCTGAAGTCAACAATTACAGCATAACCTAAGCTTAGGAGTTTGCCTCATTTCCTCCAAGATCACTGCAGAAATGTTATGTTCTGACGACTGTCACTGTCTGTTCTCCTGACTTAGGTACTTTTCTGAGTACTTCCAGCCACCTGGCAGCAGAGCCACATTGTAGCCGTGAGTGATTCTGGTCATTGCAGTCATACTGGGTTCTTCTGAACTGTTTGTGTCTCTGCTAATTTATATGTTTCTCTCAGGCTGCTTTTATTTCTATTTCTATGCTGGTTTTTATGAACTGACCAGAAAGCAGCATTACTTTCCAGTTGCACAACTTGACTCTGGAGTGTACTGAGGTACTCAGCAAAAAGCTATAAATAAGTATCAGTGTGTAGGTATAAACCAGAATGGGCACTTATTGGTGCCTAGGACTTAAAAGTCAAAACAATAGGACCGATGAATAAACGGTTTTTAGTCTGAATTTTTTGTGTGTTTTCTTCAGAAGGGACTACCTGAGCCTGCTCACAAAGCATGTGGGATTTCATGAGAGACTTTCTGGAGACTTCAGAGGGATTTAGATTCTTGAGCATCCAGGCTAGACTGGAACTGAGGGGTACTAAGCCTGGCGTGGGTGCCCTTGGGTACAGTTTTCCTGTTGACTGTAGTGGCACTCCCTGGCTGGCAGTGACACAACAACTGAAACTTTAGCAAGTTGCTGTTGGTTTTCCTTCATTACTGTTCTCTTATAACTGGCAGATTCCTCAGTAAAGATGACTTTTTTTTTTTTTTTTTTTAAATTGCTCCTCTGTTGAAATGATGTATATAAACTGGCCTTTGGGAAGTTGCATCCAGGTGCATGTGTGGCCATTGTTCTGGCATCGGGGAACAGAATAGAGAAAAACAAAATGTTTGAAGAACAAGGAACATCTTTGTACTTCAGCCTTAGTTCTTATGAGCCCTCTGAAGTTACATCTTACATTAGACTTACTCATCTGACTGTCTTCTCAAGTCCCTTCCCTGTCTCCTCCTTACTCTAGTGCTGATCTGCTGTATGTCTTCACATCACACACCGCTGGTACTGCCCATGGTCTTGTACCTGCAGCACTCTCCTCCTTTGGGAGTCTTTAATCCCTTTCAGCAGGTGTGTAGGGCTTTGAGGAGTGACAGAGCCACAGCATCCAGGTGTGGGAGGTGTCACCTCAGGTAAAGCCCCAGGCTGAAAGAAGCCCTACTAGAAATTACGTTTCACTCAGCATCTTGAACTGTGTTCTCCCCTGGAGTAAGGGACCATCTGCACCCCTTTGGCCACTTGTTGTGACACCTCCCCAACCCAGTCCTCACCTCATCACTTGTCTCCATGTATGGAGTGACACTGAACTGGGAAAATACGCATGCAGTTTGGGAAAAGATGGGCGAGGAAACCCTTGCACCTTTAATCACATAGATCTGGTATTAAAGTAAGTTTTTTCTGAGTTGCCACAGCTCGAGAGAAGCTGTGCAAAATTCAAAGTTGTATTTTAACTGTTTGGCAGTATCTCTTTAACTGGTAACATCTCCTCTTCTTAAATTTTGCCTGTGGCAGTCAATAAAACAAATTGAGGCTAATTGAATAGGAGCCATATGTGTGATAATTAATTGGGAGTGCGTTCTGATTCAGTGCTGTGTAGTTCCCTGCCGAGTTAAAGATGCATTCACAATTCCAATTCACTGAATCATTCTAAGAGGACAGAATAAAGACAGAAGGGAGGCATCATAGAGGGAATGCCTGCTGAGGCCAGGCAGGAACACAAGCAGAGATCAAAACCACAAGCGGGATAAATGAAAAGGGAAAGGGATGGGCAAAAAAGGAAAAGGCATGCAGTGAGAAATATGAGAGGGTAATGCAACAGACATTGATAAGCAGGAACTCAGACCTATAGAGGGAAAGAAATCATGAGCATGGTAGCAGAGGCCTTTTAAAGGTATTTGGAAAGCAACAGGACATAAAGATGAGAATGGACTCATAAATCAGACATAGGAAGCATGCAGTATTTTAAGGCGTTGTGTGAATATACAGTGGCACTAAAATTTGATAATCTGTTCATCTAATGCTTAGCTTCCAAATTATGTAAATGTAATGAGCTCATGTAAACTCATGAAATTTCTGTCATGTTGAGTATTGGAGACCTGTTGAAAGGAATTGACTGAATTTCCCTAAGTGTCTCGGCAAGTATTCATCCCATTCGCGTGGATAATGCAGATCGCCTCCTGTTTTAGATTTAGCCGAATCAGACATTTAGGGACAAGCTGAGGTTCGGAGCACCAAATTCACACCTTCCATTCAAGAAGATGCTTAGTAAAGCAACTTTTGTCAAGATGTGAAGACAGGGGAAAGCTGAGATCACAGGGGTGTTCAGCAAGTGTAACAGGTCTGACTAAGGTGATTCAGAAGTTGTGTACAGCTAGCAGCAGGGAGTAACTTGTGCTGGAGTTTGCTCAAGTCCTGGTTGTCTCCAGTATGAGGTTACTGGACCCAAATTGCCTCAGGGTTTATAAGAGCAAAATGTAAAATGCCTCTCACTTCTTTCTGAGATACCACCGCCAATGAGAATTGCCTCTGAAGCTTTGTGCTGGTTGGGACTAGGTGAATACTGGATGAATTCTACAGGGATTTTTTTTTTTTTTTTTAAATCCTTCGACTAGCAGTGTTTGCTTTCAAAATACCATCTGGTTCAGCCATGTGTTAGAGATTTTTTCAGTCTGAAGAGTACTGTAGAGACTACCATAATGACTGCTGTATGTGATTAACATTCTTAAGAGTCCTTGCAATGAAGAAAACAGGGGTATTAAAAGTTATCCCTGTCTTAGATTGGATTTTATACAGCTACACAGTAGCATTAAGATTTTTCTTGTTCTTCACTGTAGCATCACTGATGCTGCACTTGGGTTTAGAGCACTGGAATGGCTTGGTTAGCTTCTGGGTTTTTTCCCTTCATCTTTTGGTGAGAAATATGTTAAACTAGTATTTCTGATGTAGGCTTTCTTTGTAAGACACCATTCAACAGTCTTTGGTTTTTTTCTTGCATTTCCTCATAATTTCTTGCCTTCTCTACCTCCTAATTTTATTTTTAAGCAGTCACCTTGAGTCTAAAAGCAACAATTAAAACATCAGTATATGTTATTTTAATATTGCGCACTGAAAAAGCATAAGAGCACTTAATTCTGAAATGCCTTGCCCTCCTTCCCTCCTTTTATGGTGTTTAAACAATGTGCAGGTCTGTGTGGAGTAAAGCCAACCGTATCCTGGGTTGTATCAGAAGTGTGTAGGTTGACGTGACGGAGGGGATTCTCCCTCTCTACTCTGCTCTTGTGAGACCCCACCTGGAGTGCTGCATCCAGCTGTGGGGTCCCCAACATACGAAGGATATTGACCGGTTGGAGCGAGTCCAGAGGAGGCCACGAAGATGCTCAGAGGGCTGGAGCACCTCTGCTATGGGGACAGGCTGAGAGAGTTGGGCTTGTTCAGCCTGGAGAAGAGAAGGCTCCGGGGAGACCTTATTGCAGCCTTCCAGTACCTGAAGGGGCTACAAGGAAGCTGGGGGGACTTTTTACAAGGGCCGGTAGTGACAGGACAAGGGGTAATGGGTTTAAACTGAAAGTGGGGAGGTTTAGATGAGATATCCGAAAGAA
>NW_010264882.1:0-10112 GCF_000690775.1 Eurypyga helias | reverse complement strand
TGCAGCAACCTGGTCTAGTGGAAGGTGTCCCTGCCCATGGCAGGGGGGTTGGAACTGGATGGTCTTTAAGGTCCCTTCCAACCCAAACCGTTCTGTGATTATATGATAAATGAGGTAAACATTTGGTGTTTGGGGTTGGTTTTTTTTCCCTGTCTGATCTAGCTGTTTTTCTGGGCAAAACTTCATGAGGACACTTCTTACTACCTTCTTTCTACTCTCCAGGTCCTTGCAGTTTCTCGGGCTTTTGCCACTTCACCCACAGGCCCACCAGTCAGTGCTGAGCCCAAGTGACAGTCATGCAGAGCTCTACCCAGAGCTGAGCACAGCATAGTACCTTTCCTATAATGTTTATGTTGGCTCACCATGGGAAAACCAGAAAAATAACTCTCACCTGCAGTATTTCAGTTGCATGCTTTTCTGTGTCATTAACACATTTGCTTTTAAACTAGAAGTACGTTTACGAATTGTGGACGGTGTGTTGTAGCTGTGGTGCTGGGTCCTGTGCTAAGCCCCATCATTACAGGAATGTCAGGGTCCTGGCCCTGTTCCACTGACACAGAAGTGAGCACAGACATCTCTGTGCAGCTGGCATAATCCTTCCACTTACAAAGTTTGTATTGCTTAGTAGAAAATAGCTGAAGGTAGTGACTAAATGCCTCTTAAAAGAAAAAGCATACTCAGACAAGGGGAAAAAATTAAGTAGCAAGGTAGACGAGACAAAAGTGGGGGTCTTGATGACATTTTGGTAAAGTTTAGTGAATATTTTAAAATACACAGTGTTTTAAATGACCTGGTTTACAAATAAGAGGTGAACTCCCCAGCTAAACCTTTGAGTATCAGAGCATTTATATGGGCTGTTTAGTCCATGTTTGGGCACGCAGCTTTTGACCTCAAACTCATACCTCTCGTTTGCATCCCTGTTGCTGCAGGAGCACTGAGACCTCATCTTCAGGGAAGGCTTCAGAATCTGCGAAATAAGCATGCTCAGTAGTATCTCAGTAAATGACCGCAATTCTACTTTTTACACCTACTGAAAAAATAGAATTAAAAAAAAACCAAAACAAGAAAACCCAACAAACCACAAAAAAATCCTAAAAAGCAAACCCAAGCAGCTCTCAGAATGAATTATAAAAACCTTTTTAAGAAATTAAAGTCACCGTAAGAACAAGGAAATGCTATGGGTAATAAGATTTTCCTATATTTTAAGAGGATCCTTCAACAGCGCTGTCTTTGACACCCGGAACTTTTTATACTTTAGCCCTCCCCTAGTTTCCCAATGTGCAGTCAAATCACTTTGTATTATTGCTGGCCGAAACACTGGAGCAGTTGGGAAGGAGGAGAGGAAGAAAGCATGAAAAATAAAAGTGGGAGCGAGCGACTGGGAAGTTGTTGTTGTTTTCATTGTAAGAGATCTTTCTTTATAACGTGAGTTAAACCTAGGGCATATCTTCCATGCAGCTTCCCAGAAATCCTGGGCATGGCTGTGCACGAAGGGGCTGTCAGCCTTTGCTGTTATAATCGCACTGAAATCGTTCTGAGTTTTAGATGAAATTGATTTAAAACTACTTGAGCATCCTCACACTTCCAATTAGTACCATCGGTTTTGCCTCTGGTGTCCTTCAAATATTCATGGATGCCTGCTTATTCTGCCATCTCCTCATTCCCCCTCCTGCCTCACTGTCCTAGCCTCCTCCTCCTCCTACTACTGTGTTTTTAATGCTAAGCCTTCTGTTTATAGTGCCAGCAGCATAAGACATTCACATGAAAATGTTGAGGATCTTTTTCCCAGACTCCCATGAATAATCATAGGGCTGCAGCACAGTGATGTTTCTCTCTGTTAAACTTGCCTGTTAGATGTCATGGAAAGATGGATTAAAATTCATTGGCCACAGACAGAGAAAAACTCTGGATCTACCCTAGAAAGGCATCTCTTGCATCCCCAAGAGGAGAACTGCTTTTTTTGTTTTCTCTCTTTCAAAGTAGAGATCCCTGCCTTCATAGCAGGAATCCTGGAAATTGTGAATTTGTGTTTTGGGGCAAAATCCAGCAACAGCAAGGCAGATAGAACAGCTGCAATTTTATTTTCATCTTCTGGAAAATGGCATAGCAGTGGCTTTTGTCTCTCTATTAGCCTTATTCTCACCACCCGCTGCATGTTCCACTGGGTTGCCTGAATCCCCCTCAGTCCCTTTTCCTACCTTTCTAAGGAAATTGAGAAAGTGAAGTGGGACAAGAAAGTCTTTCCGGGCTGAAAAATGAGGCAGTATTTTTGGACAAGGGAAGTATGGGAAGCGACTTCATTCTTTTTCAAAGGGAAGTGATAGTTACAATGGCATGAACAGTGCAGTGGATTATGGCTCAACGCCCGTATAAATACTGGATTAAAAGCTTGTGGGTGTGATATTGAGGAGCTAAGCAGGATGTTGACTTTAAAATTGCTGAAGAGTTAGCTGAAGACATTAAAACACAACCACTTGCTCTCTAGGGCAAGTGCCCAAGGTTTGCATAGAATGATGTGATTCAGGAAGAAATCCAATTACTGAGCTAATTATCACCTTGGATGAGTGGTAACAACCAAATTTAAAGCTCAAAGCCACTGGAGGAAAGCCCAAATCACCCACTAGTCCCGAAAGTTCACTTTGAGAGGTCCTGGTTGACAGCAAAAAGCCCAGGCGTAGAGGTGTCGTTGGTTTGATTGTTAGGTGCAGCGTATTACATTTTAATGCTGTGCAGGTTCCCAGGGCCTTCAAGAACGTACAAATGCAGCTTTGCTTACTAATAATTGGGGAAGATTTTCAAAGTCCACAATGGATTACCTGACTGAACTTATTCGGCTAAACTGAGCATTAGGACGGAAGTTTGCTTTACAAACTGTCTATGCTACCCTCAGTCTTAAAATATACATATAAATAATTAAATTATGCTTCAAAATATCTGTGTAAAGATTTGAATTTTTCTGGTAGCATCTGAAAACGTAAACACTTTCTTGTCTCATGTCCTGAGGCCCGTGGTTTAGCTGCTGATGCAATCAATGCAGTGCTGAGAATGGAGGATAAACCCGCAGTGGAGCCTGGTTTTGTTTTGTTTGTGAGAGCTGTTCTGTTTACTTCCCTTCCTCCCAGTCAGGCTGCATTACCCGTCTCTGAGTGTCCCGAAGCACTCGTGATTTGCCCTTGTTTCATGCGTCTTTCTGTCGAAGAAGAGAAAGAAAAAGGAAAAAAAATAGATCCAGAGCTGCATGCTGGCAAAAGGATCCCTACTTATTGTGGATTAGAATTTTCTTAAGTATTGCTTGATTTGTACAGGCCTCAATATGCTTCAGAAAAAAAGAATTGCTTTATGGGGTGGTAAAAAATTGGGGTGAAGAACAGCATTGACTCGTACCTCACACTGCCACGCTGATTTCAGAGGGACTGAAAATTAATAGGGAGCCTCATAATCTTAACACATATGCATTTGGAAATCAGCAGCGTTTCTCTGCTGAGAATAGAAGGTTGATTGAATTCCGTAACCTAATCCTTATGCTTACTCTCACATATGTCGCAATTGCAGGTGGATGTATATCAGGTTAGAAGAATCCTGACAGCCTTTTTGAAGTGAAATCATGCTCTATATGCTGAACTGCTTAGAAGGCTCCCCCCCTCCCCCCCTTGGCCATTTTCTGTTGCATATGAATCGAAAATTGCAGTTACAATAAGCTGAGCCAACCAGAGGCAGGAAGATAAATAATATATCAAATAAAATGTTAATCTGTGGAGATAATGTGCTAATATTAATTACAAATAATTCTAATTAAGACTCATATTCTCTCCAACTGTATTTCTTCTAAAGTAAACAACATGCTTTTTTAAAGCAAAAATCAGTTGCTGGTCGGGAGCAATTCTGTCCCTCCTCTGTCTGCTACATGGAAGCCTGTGTGCAGTTTTTGTGTTGTCAGTTCTCCACAGCATTTCTGGGGAGGCTGGAGGGGGTGGACAAAGTGCTTTCTAATATTAGGCACGAGTGGCATACTTCTCCTGGTTGGTTTCAGCAAGAGCTTATAGCTTCAGCTTAGAAACTTCCAACCTTTTAAATAACCTGTTTATTGACACACAAAATGCTGGGAGCCAATCCTGGGATGAGGGCATACAGACTCCCAGAGGCTCTCCGCTGTGCTTCTAAGACAACATTGCCCTGGGTTTACACCATCCTTTCCAGTGCCATTTAAGCTGTTTGAAAGCCTCCTATATAATTTGTACCCTCTTCGGTGCAGTCTTCCTCAGGACACGGTGAAGTGCTCATAGTGAGTAGCTAAATTCAGGCTTGGTAAATTGACCGGCTGACCATCAGCTGGTTCAAAATCCCACCATGCCCCATGGCCCCTCCCTAAGGAGCCAGACTCTGGACAGTCCCACCTGGCTGTGCTGCCCTTATCACAGTTTGGTGCCTTGGCACTTTCCCTCTGTGTTCGCAGGCTGTTGGAGATGTAACCTGATTTGTACTGTGGTTTAGGACAAGTGGATTTGTACCCATTTTCTGCTTTAACCCCAGTTTCCACGGAATGATAACATTTGCATATCTGATTGATAGACCTTCTGCTAAGGCTAGTGATTGAAGGCAAAACTTTTGAGGCAATATTCTTTATGAAGTGTCCTGAAATCCTAAAGCACCACTACCAGAGCAGCATTTCAGGTGACTTTACATTTACATTTCTGTTAGCCAGGCTTTCCCTTGTACCCTGAAGGCTTGGGAGATGCTTTGGACTTCTTAGTGTTGAATATCCCTAGTCACCACAACTGCTCTCCCTATTCTGCTTGCCCACAGTGATTTACTAGTTCCTTATTTTCACACTTTGCTAGTGTTTTTTGTTACGGGTACAAATAAAAGCTCAATCCAATCTACCTTTGAGTTGCTTTCTGGTTTGAGACCATTTTTCCTGTGGTATTTATATTCCCCTGCTACAATGAAAATACTGAGTAGGGAACGTGTCATTCATAAGGGGATAGGGTTACTGTCTGTATGGACTAAGAGCCTGGAATTTACTCTTTTTCAAGTGGTAAGAATGACCAGGGACTTTCTTGTTGCTGCCTAGCTAAATGTGAAACTAAGTAAAGTGATTTTTTTGTCCTTGTTTTTCCATAGATGTTATACATCACAGAAATATTTTCACACAAAGAAAACCCCCTGGAGTCCAGCCATTTCCCTTAAGGCTTAGAAGGGAAGAAAGACTGATTTAATATTCTTTCTATTCGCTGTTTTGGTGGCACCTGGCTGATGCACTTCTGGAGCCATTTCAGTTATTTAAGTGTGTTGTGTTGTGTATTGTCACAGATGCCAAAATCTGAATGGGCTCTGTCCCACAAGAAGGAAAACGGGGGAGAAATAGCTTGAGGAAAAGGAGGGGACACAGACACTTTCATTTTTTCTGTTGATAAGCTACAGTATCAGTACAATACCAATACTGAACTGAACTAACTGTATGCCTACTTGGAGTAAACCGATGAATGAGTGTGAACTGCATAATGATATAAACACAGAATGAGAAGATATGTTAAAAAGAAAATAAAAATGTGTTTGGGGGAGAATTATTAAAAAAAAAAAAATGGCTGTACAACATGTCTTTATTTCCAGCACCAAAAGATCGGACCATTCCAACACCAGACTGGCAATTCAGATCGAAAAGGATGCAGGTATGGCCTGGGAGTGTGGGTGCTTTGCTTGCTGCGCAAAATGTGATGTGTTTACACCATCGAGGCTTGCGGGGGAAGCTGAAGAGATGCAAAGGGTTTAAATGTTGTGTGAACAAACCAGAGCAGGTGGCAGAGCACCAGTTTGTCGTGTGACTTGACAAGTAAATTCCCTCTCCGGTTACGTGTAGCTGGTCAGGTAGCTGCTGGGCTGCGAACTGCGTGGTTACTCATGTCGTTGCTATTTGTGTGGGGTATGCAGCAGACACCCTGGCTAGACTCAAGGTTGGCTGTGGCCAGGGAAAGGTTTTGGAGAAAAGCAGCAGGTTAACAGTGCCCCTACTGCTGAGCAGTTTGGGTTGATGGATATCTCCTCTTCCCTGGAGAGAAGCCTTTTTGGAGAAGGGAGAAAGGAAGATTTGCAGGAGGGGGTAAAAGAAAGTAGGAAAGGTGGTGTGCTTCCCCTCTGGGGATCAGTGAATGAAATAAGCTCCTATCCATGGCAGGGTCAAGCACTTTTTTGGCTAGTCAGTGCGAGGGGAGAGTGTGTGGTACCTCAGCGGGTGCTCCTCAGCACATGACAGGACAGAGCCCTTTCCAGGGGAAACACACACCAGTGTTTCATGTCAAATCCTAATCCCAAGGAGAGAGGCCAGGGTTTCATATATGGGTTACCTCCACCTCAGTGTTCTGCAGCTGATTTTATTTTGCCACTGAGGTGTCAGGGGCTTGTATCACGGAGGTAGAAGTTTACATTGTAGTTATTGCTGGTTTATTATCCCTCCCCTTTTTATCATTATCCATGACATCAGTAGCACGAACACACATCTTCAAGCAGCAATGGGTGTAATCCAGGATGTCCAAGAAGGTGAGAGAGGTATTAGCAGTTTGAGGCTTATATAGTGCTCTTTTTCAAGCCAAGGACTTAAGATGTTTCCCAAGGCCATTCTGTCATCTGACAGCAATAACCTTTAGCATCATTATATATGCTAATAAGTTAGTAATGTTCTAAACATGATTACTCAAATAAAACATTCCTTTTATGTGTGTGTTTTAAAGATTCATTTTATGACTGGCTTAGATTTTGACCAAATAAATGTATCCCAGAAGGTGTACAGCTGAGTGGTGTCTGTGTGTGCACACACCTGCACACAAATACGTCCCAGGGCTTGGATGCGTGGCGGCCATGGTGATGAAAAGCAGCCCACTCCTCTTTTTGTATTGATGGGCAATTTGTAAGCTATACCCTGTCACCCGCTGTTGTGGGTTTTTTTTTCCTCCACATTAGATCTGCCTCTAAATATGCCCATACGTAACTATGTGTGTGTTCCTGTACATATGTCTCCACACCCACTCTCGTGCATACAAATACACCCACAGGGTGTTGGTTTGTACCTGTATATCTCTTCATGCACCAGCAAGTTAAAAGTATTGAAGGTGGGACACTGGTGCATTTTAGAAAAGAAAAGCAGTTCTCCTGGAAAGCACATACTACGTAAAAGTGTTAGCATTTGTGAAAGGTTCACTCCCTTTCACGGGTCACCATCGTGAAGGGCTACTTTCACTCCAGTTCACTGCTGTAGACCTTTATGAAGATGACCCCTTCAGACCATGGTGGGGTGTTTTTTGCCTGGGCAATTGGTCCAAGCAATGTGTAATGGGATAGCTACTGGTTTAAAAGAAGTGGTAAAAATTCTACCACTGGTGAATGAACCTTGTTTCATTCTTTATATACCAAGTGAACTCTTTTAAAAAAGGTATGCTCATCTTTAGTACCAACACATATTGCCCTTTTCATGGGCAAAGCCTTGAAAAATTCCTGGGGAACTAAAAGAAAAAAAATCCCAACACAGTTACTGGAAGCTGTGCAACCAAATTCTTTAAAAATTTCAGAAATAATATTCAGATTTAAGCATATGTACAGAAATAATAATGATTTCTGGTTTCTCAAAATTAAGAACAATATGTAGACATCAACTTAGCATTGCAGAGACCTTCGGTAGAACCAAAACATTCTTGCTCTTGTAAAACATGGGGGTGCTTTGATTCAGTCTGAAGTCAGTGTTATCACTGATTTGATGTTCTGTTTACAGTATTGTTCATATTAAACAAAAGTTTCAGGCCTGATTCTCTGAAGGGCTAAAAACCACCTAAGAAATGTAGATTGCATAAAATCTCAGGAAGGTATCATCCAGCTAGAGGAAGGAGCTTTATTCAGGAATAAAAAAACCCATGGAATTTTATGCAGAATGGCATAGCGTATTATGTATTTTATTTTTTACAAATGTGTATGCTCTGGTTGTAGGAAATGATGACAATAATCTCAACTCTATTTTTTACGAGCATCTGACGAGATCTCTGCAGGAGTCTCTTTGTGGAGATTTGATTCTGGGCCGCTGGGGAAACTACAGCACAGGAGACTGTTTTATCCTGGCATCGGATTATTTAAATGCCTTTGTGCACTTGATCGAGATTGGAAATGGCCTTGTCACCTTTCAGCTCAGAGGGCTGGAATTTCGAGGTAAGGATCCCTGATGATTTAAATAACAAAACCAGCAACAAACCCTGTCTGGCTTTTTAATCTGTCACAACTCCGTAGTAGGACATAGAGTTTAAGGACCTCTCTCTCTCTCTCCCCACCACCCCCACCCCAATATTTTTCTTTCTGTCTAAAAGTTACATATTGCTCTGTATTATTATTTGAATTAATAGTGTTTTGAAACCTAGACTTTAAGAAATTTGGAGTCATGTTCTGCATGTATCATAAGACTTCCATAAAGAAGGTGAGTTATTTGCTTGGCTCACAGATCTTTTAGGTTATGCTTAGTTTATTTCCCTCCATAACCATGAAAATGGAAGTTGTTATTAAAATTGTTCAACACTTTCCCCCCCTGCCCTCAAAACTTGCCTTTGAAAAAAACTGCAAATATCATAACACATCTCCCATGGAACCTGTCCTGTGTCAGATCATGCAAGGTGCCAGTGCTGAGATAGTCTCTGTCACAGTAGAGCAGGAGAGAGGAAACAAGTTCATCAGGGCTTCATATTTCTCTTATTTAAGAAGTGCTGACTTCAGTTGAAGGAGAGACCTCACGTTCTTCCTGTTCAATATATTCCTCTGTCAGGACACTCCCCTTTAAGGAATGGCAATTGTATCCCCTTCCTCGGCGGTGTGGCTTTAGCGAGGCTAGTCGCTCGTAGTGTCATGCTCCTGTCCTGTTTGTTGTTGTCGCTAAAATAGGAAGAAACATTAAAGTAAAACCACAAAACTTGCAAACAGTTTTAAAGTTTTGCTCATGCTACTCATGTTGGCTGCTTGTTGGCTGGTTTGTAACCTTTCAAAGGTACCACTTTGCAATTGCAGGTGATGGGAGTTTTGAAATCCGAGAAAAAACAGCTTCCGAGGCTCAAGGGCTGAGCATCTAATGGGCAACGAGTAGAGGAGCATACAGTCAAGGGGACTTTTCAACAGGGTTGAGTATGAGAAAATAGGAGACAGACTGGCTCTTTGACTGCACTTAGCTGTGGAAGGATTAGACTAGGGAATAACACGTATCTTGACTCTGTGACAGACTCCCTATAGGACGTTGGACAGGTTGTGGTAAATGCTGGATGTTCACTTTCCTTCCTGTATGGTGGGGACGAATATAACGCTTCTGCATCTGAAGAAAAGTGATATGGGAAATGGAATATCTGAAAGAGCTCAGTGTTATAATACCTGAAGGAGATACCTCTTCAGTACAAAGGGAAATTGTAAAAAAAGTAACTTGAAAGAGGGAATTTTCAGCCTTATCATTTCTTGTTGTTCATGATGATGATGCTTTCCTCAACTTCAAAGGCACCAGTGCAAGTTTTATCTTCTTCGGTGCCCCCAAAGTAAGCAGTGGTGCTACTGAGGTTCAGTACCCTATAGAGCCCTAGAAGGCTTTTTTCAGGTAGATTCAGAATTTGCTATTATTTCTTAAAAATCCAGACCAGACAAATGCAGATTTATGTTGTTCTGCAAGAACAGTTGAATCCTTCAGCAGTTCAAATCTCTTAGTTACAGTGCCACTTGGTTTCACACGATGGTAAATCTCTGAGATAATTGCTTTTTTTTGAGGACAGTTTTAGTCAGCCTGTCCTTTTTGGTTCCTCTTAGGTTGCTTATAGTTATAATTCTTTATGGAAACTCTATGAAGTCAAAAAATTGTTCATTCATTTCAGCAGAACTGAAAAGTGACTTCTAGGAGGTACTTATCTGTGTTAAAGATCTTGGACATTGTTGGCATTTTGTTTATTTTTGTTATTATTTTTGATTTATTGGGATTTTGTGTAAGCAGGACCATGTACTTTTCCAGACAACATTTTTCAGATAACGCTAAGTTGGGTGGAAGTGTTGATCTGCTCGAGGGTAGGAGAGTCCTGCTGAGGGACCTGGGCAGGCTGGATCAACGGGCCGAGGCC
>NW_010264881.1:0-4154 GCF_000690775.1 Eurypyga helias | reverse complement strand
GAGGCTCAGGCACTCCCTGCAGCCGCAGACGTGGACAGCAGCATCCCTGAGTTGGAGCACCGTCTGAGTCACCACATTCTTCCTGGTGATGGTTTCCCTCTGAGTGGTAACCATGGCTGATCCCTGCCCACACCTGCCTGAACTGGCATGCAAACAGCCGTGCCATGCCCCTTTGCCATGCCACGCCTGTTTTCCGTGATCCAGGTCACTCATGCTCCCTTGGGGCTGCTCTTGTCCCTGATGGGGTTGACCGCCTTCACACCTGTCTCAGCCCACATGTAGTCAGAGCCGCCTCTAGTCAGCAGCTACTCCTCCTTCACGGGGGCGGGGCTGAGTCTCCCTTTCTCGCTCTCCACCTTGTGCTTTGAGTAGCTTGTTCCTCCGCGGATTTTTCTGCAGTTCTTGATGTCTTCCTGTCAGCACTGATTTCGGAAGGGCTGAGAGCAGTGACTGCCAGGGTGGGACCCAAGCGTTCCTGTCACTGGCCTTGCCTCTGCTGTGCTTCCCGGTGCCCACAGGGGTGGTGAGAGGGCAGGTATTTTAGGAACAGTAGAAATTTCCAGCAGTACTCTGTCCCCCCCATTTTCCAGCAGCAGCAACTGGTGTGCCAGTGCTCTCCTTTGTGTCCCCTCTACCTTTCCGTGGCAGCTCACCTGCCCTGCAGCTCAGCCAGGAAGGCATACTGAGCTCTGCCTGTCCCCATGGCTGCGGCTCATGGCGAGGCATGACCATATCTGCCTGAGGCAGTGGCACGGATAAGGCTCCAGGGAGTCCCTGACACTGGATCTGACAGGAGGGGATCTGCAGGGCATTGCCATTTATTCGAGTTCAGGCTCAGATTACCACTTCTTTATTAATCAAAATAGCGTTATTGATACCTGATGAATGCCCCATAAAGCAGGAAAACAGATTGCCTTGGGGGTTTGCAGTAAGCCTTATCGATGAAGGTTAATGTTTCTTGGGTGCTTTTGGCCGTGCATGCAGGCATGATGTGCTGATATCTTCTTTGTAGCAGGGACATGGTGCGTATGTCTGCTGTCATTTCCCCCAGATCCCAAGGGTAACTCCATACAGATGTAAGGAGACAGACTAGATCCATGGTTAAATCAAGAGCTCTGTTACTGCCGCCTTGGCCTGTGGTCAGTTCACTTTTAGCCCATGTTCAGAAAATGTCCTGGCCTAAGTGAAACTTCTTGAAGGGTCTGGGAGCTTTCATAAAGCTGGCTCCCTCAGCCTTAGCTCAGGTGAGGTGAACATGGAAAGGCAGGGGTGAGAGGCTGAGGGACAGCAGGAACACCTTCTGGACTGAAGTGTGACTGTTCTGAGCACCACAGCTGTAAAGTGCTGGAAAGCCTAGCGGCTGGTGGTAATTTCTCTATGAAGGGAAGGTCATGCACTTCCCAAAGCATTTTAATCCCTAAACAGTTCTGATTTCTTTTTTTCCCCAAAGTTTATTTTCATTTCTTGTCATCTCAGTGTCTTGAACTATTTATGACTTTTCCACGATCTCTCTTCTGTAACTGTATTACCTGGGAAGAGCAGCAGTGTGGCACTAGCAACCGAGCTGGCTGATAATGGTACTTGTTAACTATCTGCTGTTTGCTTAACCTGCAGTGAAGAACTGAGGCTAAAACACTGCCTGGGAAAACAAGCCACAAATTCTCTATGGGACAGCACTTGAAGGCCTCAATCATACAAGACAAGCTGGCCCCTGGTCATTGAATTCAGTGGAGATGAATTTGGTCTCTGGCCATAGAACTGGTTATTGAATGCCTGTGCCTTGACTTTTATGAGCACTTGGACATGAGCATACACTGTGTGGGAAACATCCCAGTGACGTAAACTGTCCAGAGCAATGCTGGTTCTGCTTGATGAAGAGACATTTCTCTGCATATAAAGGGTTCTGCTTGTTTTGCTAACAGCACCAGCATGTAAATGTAATGCCCAAGCAATACTCTAAGACAGTAGCTCCTCCAATTATGGGTTCATTGCATTCATCAGGAACTGCTCTGCAATTAAACTGAGAAACAGTGGTGTACGTACTTGACCCTCAATATTGACCCGGCACACAGAGCTATGGCAATGTTAGCCAAGGGGTGGAGGGACTGAGACAAGCAATACGCATAATGCAGTGCATCCATACCCCCGATCATATTAGAATAATTGCATACAAAATGCCAGAATTGGAGAATATAAAATAAATTAACTAACTGTATAAAGGCTTCTGCCAAATCATATCAGAGGCCATCTCTGTGAAGGATACATTTCTCAGATTATTTTGCTAATAGCCTCATTACTGCTCCAAATACATTTTTTCCTTCAAAGTAGAAACCAGAGGGTCAGAGAAGAGAATTGCAATGCCTCCAGTTCATTTTGCAGGTGGATCTGGGTGATTTCCAGTGTTTTGCTCTTGTGGTTTAGCCTTATCTGACAATTAAGTACCACTCAGTTCCCACCAGTACCCTTTCGGGTCCTTAAAGTACCCTCTCTTGCGACAGTCTATGCCAAGGATGCACGGGGCATCTGAGCCAGTCACAGTGGGGTGCTTTTGTCACTCCTTCCCAGTCAGGCTTATCTCAGCCTCCAACACAGTCAATTGCTGAGAGCCCCCAGTCACACCAGAAATACTGATGGGCTGCACCCCTTTATAGCTCGATGGCATGAGGGTGCACTGTGTACCCGTGCCCACTAGAGCCTTATACTGCTGTGGCTCTGGTGTGCCAGGCCATCGAATCCACACAGTCCAATAAACACGGTTGTCCCTCTCCGCCACCTGGCTGGAGGCAGGGCCCCTCTAAAAGTGACAGGATTCACAGTCACTCATGTCTTGCAAGAATGGATTATTGGTCCGGTCAGGTCTTCCACCCCATTTGGATACGGGAGCAACAATTTTCCTGGAAGACTCCCCATGTGAGAATCATCTCATCCACTGTTGGTGCTTCATTCTCTTTCCAAGACATTTTTGCAAGCACATGGGCATATGAGGACAGTGCACTCTGCATTAACTTCCGCCACATGGGTCACATGCATTGATTTTAATCTGGATCAGTGGGTGCCTGTGCATTGTTCGGGTCACGATAAACTATATCTCCAGCACAGCTAGTACCCTCAGGTACTGGATACCTTTCTCCATGGTGTTCCATTTGCGTGACTGGTGTGGCACGCTCGTTAAAGTGTACCTTTCCTTCACGCTTTTTAGGAGTTGTCTCCAGACGCTTACATTTTGTGTCCTTCTTTCAATTACTTTGTTGATGCCCCCTTCTCCAGCAAGTGACCCCAACTGCTTGTCATTTCTGTCCTCTAACTCCATGCTACTGGACCCATTATCCCAGCAGTGGAGCAGCCAGGTGATAATATGTCCATTTCTTTTTCTGTACTGGGGTCACTGTTGCTGCTGCGGGTTGACACTGACAATGGCACTGGCACACAGGGGTTTGTGGAACTGGAGTCATGATGGGTGGTGACGGTGTGGGGTGACGTACCAATGGTTGCAGCAGTGCAGGCTTGGGCTGGTGCCCTGCCCACCACGTGGGTCCACGCTTCCTCCTTTTGCATTAGGGAGGCATTAGTGTGGCATTAGGGTTATTTGGGGATTTGGGTGGCTGCACAAAGCATGTCTCTTTCCTGACCATCTGTAGCAGATGGGGCAGCGTTCACAAACATATCTTTACATAAGATCATAAAAACATTCAGAAGCAAGCTGATCCCTGGCCATAGGTCACCTTAACACCATGAAAAATTTCCAAAATACTCATACACCTTTGCCATTGGCCTGAGAAAAGAGGGAAAAAAATTGGAATACTTTTGCCACATCCAAGCTGGCACCAAATAATCTCTCCTCTATAGGCTGTTTACCCGAGGAGAAAAAGGGAGAGGTGTAATTATTGAATGCCACCAGGAGATAAATGGCAACATACCGGGGGCTGACAATATTAAGTACGGATACAGAAAAAGGATTCCTCCCAATTTCGAACAGCCTAACCAAACACCTCAACCCAGTTCAGGCATATAAGATCAGGATAATAGGGAACACATAAGGCAGTAGATCCCACTGTTCTGTTAACAACTTAAAAAGACCCAAACTCAGCATCTGGATAAGCCACCACGAGATTGCTATAATGAATACAACTGTGCTGGATTAAGCCAGGAAAGAG
>NW_010264880.1:0-12331 GCF_000690775.1 Eurypyga helias | reverse complement strand
TATCTGCATTCCACTTGGAATAACTCACAGACAGCAGGTTGGAAACCACCAGTTTTGACTTGTGGAGTGTTCCTGCGATTTTTCTCTCCCTGAGGACATTTTTGACTCTCTCTAAAGAGACCAGGAGTTCCATCCTACCACTTCTTTGTATCTAGTGGTCCATCTGATCACCTGCACTATAGCTCGCTACCTCTGCTCCCCCCACAGCATGCACTCTGCTTATATATTCTTTCCATGTCCTTCCTTGACTGTGCTTTTCCAGAATACTCCTTCAAAGAAAAATTCCAAATGACAAAGAAAATGCTCCAAGCTACGGCCAACCATGGACTGCACTCAGACTGGGAAAGAGAATGAAGAAAAACAAAAGAGGAGGAAGAAAGAGGAAGACAATTTGGCAGAGGCCCATTCCCAATTTCTACACCATCCAAATGCTGGATATAAAATATAGAAGGAGCATGGGAGTGGATCTGGGGAGACTGGATAGGGCACTTCTGGTATGAGGGAAAAGCCTCTTAACGAAAAAAAGACAACTCAGTTGTAAATTAGATCAACCGCATCCCATTGACATATTCTGATTTACCACAGAGATGATAACTTATTCCATTTGGGATTGCTGCTACACTTCATCCACACAGACATAACACTGACCTTGCTTTAGCAAGGGTGCGTTTATCAGCATCAAGGTGAATAAAACAAAAGTATTTTGGGGACGCGTGTCAGACTTTCCTTGCACTGAGTTGGTCTGGTTGCAAGTTCCGGGCCTCCTTCACCGTGTTTACATTCTAGCACATTTTGGGAGCGAGACCGGTTGCATTGCTGACGTTGCACACGCATCCTCGAGCTCATTAGCTGGGCCATTAGTTCTCTGCAGCCACAGTGGCAACCTTAGCTGGCCTGTGCCGTTCTGCACACCGCAGCAATGGGTTTGATACCCGAGGCACTGACACGGGGATGTCTCACTGTCAACCAGTAAACACTGGGTCAACTAAGTGGAAGCAGTAATGTTTTCAGCAACCCAAGATACACGTACCATATGAATACACGCTCTTGAGTCCATCTCTACTCATTTCCTCTTGCTCCCTGTTTCCCCTTTCAACACTCTCAACAGCTGCTTTCTGCCAGCTTCAGCGAGAACACCAGCTTCCCAGCCTTCCAGCTTGGCTGTTCAAACAGCCAGTCCTTACTCTGTCCGTGTACACAGAGCATCCACAACCAGCTCATACCAACTCTCATACAGTACAGCATCATCTTGCTCTTCTGTCTCCAAAAGCAGTGGCACTACAGGTGGGGACAGACCTCTCGGGACACTGCTGTCGGTATGCCAGACCCAGCTCATCCCACCCAGGCTCTCAGGGGACAGTTTGTCCCTTTACAGAGGCTGTTGGTCAGCTCAAGCGAAATGCCGCAGTCTCCCAGTGGTCATTCTCTCACACTGCACCCCAAAATGGCATAGCTGTTCTGGCCCTGGCCCACTGGGGCTGCATTTGCAGGGGGCACAGACCACCGAGTTCACGCACTGAGCGTGGCTGGAAGATTCCTGATTGGCTGTTCTCAGTGTGGATCGCAGGTTTCCCACCTTACTTCAGCTTAACGACGGCTTCAGGTACACAAAATCAGAGGGGAAAACAGTTACAGCATGTTCCTGAAAGAGGACAGTGAATAAAATACTCTTCTCACCAAAGAAATATCTATGCATGTACATGTGCAGATGCTTTTAAATAGATACTACTCTAAATTAATTTTATATACCCATTTTAAATAGCAGAGCACAGAATCCAACACACACATGGAGAAAACCAGCATCGCAGCAAAGAAACAGCTGATAGAAATTGCTTGAGTTTGCCCACAAGTACCTGAGGGTTGTGTCTATGCAGCGTTACCAAGACCAACGTATCATCTTTTCCTCATTAATTCACATTACTTGGTGTGAAGTTGACTGCTGCAAACCACCTGTAGAGTGCATTTGCACTCTGGGCCCGCTCACTGTTGAGTTTAAGGGCACTGGAGACGCAGGTTGAACGAGCCCTGCACACGCTGCGTTATTCGGAGCTCTGCACCAGCGCGCGTAGGCTGAGTACGGGGCCAAGGGATACAACACTGGCATCAGACATCTTGTTAGACAGCTCAGCTCTTGTCATGCAGCTGTAAAATAACAACAGCTCATCCTGCTGGATCTGTCACAGGCCTACCGCTCGCCAGGTGAAGTCTGAGGAAGAGCCTTGAGCTCAGAGGCCTCTCCTAACCTAGCCCTAAGCAAAGCTCACGCCAGTTCTTCCCACTGCAACCAGTCCCGGTTGAGCTTTGCAGCCCAAGTCCGGCAGCGCGGGCCTCCCGTGAGCCACAGGAGCCGTACGTGCCAGTGGGCACCGGAACGCAGGCAAGTTCCGTGTGTGCAGAAGGAGCTGCACCCAAGCACTTCAGGACATCACAACGAGAGACAGGTTTGCTTGACGCTACGCAGGGACAGGGTTGCAGCTGGTTACACCCGAAGTTTAAGGACTTGATTTAAGCTGGTCACTACAGCGCTGTCTGCGAAGGACCGGCTCAGTCCCTGCAGTGCTGCTCTTCAAGGGCCAACAACAAGAAAGTGTTTTGAACGTACACAGGGATCTGCCAAGAGCGACTTACGCTTCCGCTATTCTGCGTCAGGCTTCTCTGCGAACCCTGGCTTTCCCAAGTCTCACCCTTTGGGCATCTGTGAAAGGAGAAGACAAACACTCCTGTTGGAACGGCGATGTTACCCGCCGTTCAGTCACACCTGCAGAGCTGGCAAAGAGTTCATAAGGAAATGAAGCACTTGGGAAGGTCTGGAGGAGCAAAACCCTGACAGCAACCACACTAACACTTAACTGTGCCAGCCCTCGGGCAATCCTGCGCGCGTTGCTCCTGCCTCTGTTTCTCCAAGAACACCCAGTTTTGGCGACACCCCGTTAGCTTTTGCAACTTAGTTCAACAGCAGCTTAGGGAGAGCATTTCCAGCCCCGTTCAGCATGATCAGGTGAGCTCTGCTCCTGGGCATCGTTAGCCCACAGCCAACCCTCCCACCCTCACGCAGCTGTAGTTTCCAACACCCACACAACCCTACATGGGCACGGTACCCCCGGACGTGACGCTGCCCTCTGGCACAGCCACAGCTGTAACACCGCTCCTTCTGACCCAAAATGTGGGTAGCTATTCTTTATTTGCATGTACAAAAGAATCATTGCTTCTTCCACCAACTGTCCCAGCAGCCTGGAAAAGTTCCTTATTTTTTCCCCCAGGCATCTCCACCCTCTAAGACAACTGACAAGAGCAACCCCTTGTACATTGCTGCCTGTCCTGCCTACCGTGCTGCCCTAATTATGGGAAATACCCTTCCCAGGCTTTCAGACACCCTGTACACCTTGCCCAACAGCTACATGCTGTTGCCGACATCAGCATAAATGACGGCTTTCTTGGTGGGAAGTGAAGCTATTTAGAAATAGAAGGCAGCAATAATAAATTCAAGGGGAAAAAAATGCAAAAATTCTCCACGACCTTCCTGACAAAGTGCCGTAACAGTCCGAAACTGCAGATGTTTTTCCACTAAGTTTTTACAGTGACATATTTTTTTCCAATTGTGTTGTTTTCCTGTTGTCATTTCTGTAAAGCAGATGTGACATCTTGGGTTTAAGGGCTTTAAGTGGATTTTGAGGGCTCACTCTCGGTGCTACCCACACAGCACAGAAAGGCCTCTTGCAGCGGCCAAGGATCCGCTGTGTAAAGAACAAAGGATCACCTGGGAGGAAAGGGGTTGTTCCTCACTGTCAAGGATGGGACTTGGCCCTTGGATTTAGGAACGGGATCCGTCTACCGCTTAGTCCCACAGGGGAGTTTGCAGCAACTGGAAGAACACGACAGGCCATATCAACTGGCCTCACGTCTCTATTTTGACCAGCCCAAGGCCACTTACTCACATGTGGCGGAGCTGCAGCAAGACTGGGTCTGTGAGTGGCAGGAATGTGGATTCTGTGCTTGAAAGCATTTTAAGAGCTCACTCATTCTCCTAAGAAAATCTGCAGAAGAATTATGAACTGGACCAGAGAGATTAACCTCTTCCATAGCCACATTACAGCCAGTGCAGAACAAGCGTTTCCCCCTCAGAACAAGACGCAAAAAGCTGGGGCTGTCAGCTGGCGAGGGATCAGTGGCCTTCGGCGCCTTCTCTGCCTGCCAGGGAAGCTGTGAATGCTGCCAGCGAGGTGAACTCCTGCCTTACTTTCCACCCTGCATTCCCAGGCTTCACCAATGTCTACAAACCAGGCACATCACACACAGCCAGGTGGACCTTACGCAGTGCTATGAGAGTAATAACGCGGCTGATTGTACTCGCCTCCTCTTCATTCTCCCCCTCTCGCAGACTCCCACCCTTCAGACTATCTCCCTGGGCAGGGAGTTCTACTCGTGGCTGCTGTTCAAATCCTTCTGTGATGAGGATGGATGTTATTCTGGAGTTAACCACAGGTTCTACCCAATGCCTAAAAATAAAACTAACGGTAGCTGCCAGCGCCTTCCTGCCACTTCGCTCGCCGTATCCATGGCCCTTCGGGCCCCACAATCGAGACACAAAACCTCGGCTTTCTCAGGAACCTGGATCTCTAGACAAATGATGATCAAATATTTTTCCCCTGTTCTCAGTAACATCAGGCCTTTTGGGAAAGTCACCTTCTGTAATTAACGATTCCCCACAGGTCTATGTGCCCGCAGAAAGTCCGCGCTCAGAAGTACAAGGGGGAAGCCAATGCTGTACGCTAAGCATCGCTACATCCAAACTACAGTGCTGCTGGAAGACGGACATGAAAAGCAAGGAAAATGCTTCAGAGCCCGGGGTAAATGCCGTGAGAGCTTTACGTGGAAGGCAATTGCCATTTAGTGCCAGCCAGATACTCATAAAGTGAAATACGTGTAAAAACACTTATTAATCATTCCCAGCATGCTGGAAATATTGAAACAAATGTTCTTTACATGGCAGATCACAGAATCATGGAATGGTTTGGGTTGGAAAGAGCCTTAAGGCCCACCCAGTCCCACCCCCTGCCATGGGCAGGGACACCTTCCATAGCCCAGGTTGCTCCAAGCCTCATCCAGCCTGGCGTGAAGAGCACGTGGTTCAGATGTCCCTCAGTCAGTCATCTGCTTTGGCCTCTTAAGGGACAACGTGTTGGTTTATAGCATTACCTCAGAGAGCTTGGGAAAGTGGAATGAACGTTACCACATATGAAAAGCAGTTCCAGGAACAGAGCAACCTCCTTGTGTAGGCAAAGTGAAACACAAATAGTGATGGATATTTGTCTTGGGTCCACAGGCACATCACTGCAGCATCTAAGATCATCAATGGTGCAAAAACATTAAGAACAGGGATTTTGGAGCTGCCTGGCCGATTCAGATATTTTCAAATATGTCCAAGCAGGTCAAATGCTGGCCATAATTTCCTAGGATGGATCAGAGTCCATATATAGTTAAGACCTACAGCAACCTCTTGCCATAAAGAGACAGTAGGAGCCGAAATGGTAAGCTAACCTGGGGCGGCAGAAAAGGCACCCAGGATGAACACTTATTTCATTTTTCAGTCTAAAGCTAGCATTCAGCCTTTCTCCTCTTCCTGCACATGCTCATAAAGCAGCTGCACTGCATGGAACTGTGAGACCATGCCTTCTGCTGTCGTCACAGCTCAATGCTACTCATCAAATCCAAACACACACTCTTACTGGTGTTTGGCTACTCTAACTCAAATCTTCACGTCACTATTTTACTTTTTTGCACCTCAAATCAAGCAGAGAGAAACCAGCAAACAATGTAGTCCCATAGGGTATAAATGAGGCAGCCCTATAATCAAACCGAGCTCTCCACCTCCCTGAAGATTGCTCTTTCCAAGTTCCAGAACATAATTACCCTTTGTACTCAATCACATGCCAGAGCTGAACCATCGTAATACAATATAGTTCCTTGAACCAGCTCAACTTCCACACTGTTTCTCTCTCTGCCACATGTAAAGGACCAAGCAGATACCAGGCAAAGGTGACTGTCCCGGCTCAGGGAAAAGGGAGGTGATGGAGAAGACTCTCTAGATGTGTGTTGGGTTTGTATGGTGGGATTTTGATAGTGGGAAGGGGCTATGGGGTGGCTCCTGTGAGAAGCTGCCCCGGATTCAAGCCAGACCTGCCTCTGGCCAAGGCCAAGCCAGTTAATTAGCACCTCTGTGATTAGCATGTTTAAGAGGGGAAAACAGAGAGACCTGGAGAGGAGAGAGGAGTAGGATGGGAGACAACAGGGCAGCCCCCCCGGGTCTGTCAAGAAGGAGGAGGTGCCCATAGGGAGAGGGCAGGCTGTGCCCTGCAACCAAGGAGAGTCACCAGGGAGGGGGCGGGCCAAAGATACTCATGCTCCTCCTGCAGCCCAGGGAAGATTCCACACTGGAGCAGGGGGATGCACCTAAGGAGACCCTGACTCCATGGGCAGCCCAGGCTGGAGCAGCTGCTCCCAAAGGACAGCACTCCATGGGGGGGGAACCCATGGCAGAGCAGTTCCTGGAGAACTGCAGCCCGTGGGAAGGGCTCCCGTGGGAGAAGGTGGTGGGAAACTGTCTCCCAAGGGAGGGACCCCAGGCTGGAGCAGGAGGAGAGGGTGAGGACCCTCCCCCGAGGAGGAAGGAGCAGCAGAAACAACGTGCAATGGGCTGACCCCAACCCCCATAACCTGTCCCCCTGCACTGCTCAGGCCTAAACCAGAAGACGACGCAGCAGCGAGGTGGTTTAGGGACACACCAGGGTTGGGAGATTTGTGCCCTATTTCTGGTTTTAGGCCCCAAGAGACATAAGAAAAGCAGGCACACTGCTCGCTCGGCCATGGTGCGGTACATACTTCCTAAACTGGAGACAACCTTGCTGAAATATACCTGCTGCCTACTAATTTCTGAGCAAACTCAGCCCTTTTATTCAAATAAAGCTAGGTTTTACTTTCAGAACCTGGGTTTCCCTCCAGTGTTAAACAGGACAAAGGAGAACACACCACTTCCAAATAATTACAGAAAATTCATCTGTCCAAAATGCAACATTAGGGTTTAAGTTCAAAACCAAAAACATTCCATTCACAAAACCTGACAGTAGTAAATATCCTTCTTGTTTACGTCACTGAACAAGGCTCCATAAAGAGATGTTATTTGAACCTCAGAATTCAAGTTTGTGAGGAGGGCCATGGAGATGCTCCGAGGGCTGGAGCCCCTCTGCCATGGGGACAGGCTGGGAGAGTTGGGGGGTTCAGCCTGGAGAAGGGAAGCTCCGGGGAGACCTCAGAGCCCCTTCCAGTGCCTGGGGGGGCTACAAGGAAGCTGGAGGGGACTTTTTCCAAGGGCAGAGAGTGACAGGACAAGGGGTGATGGGTTTCAATTGACAGTGGGGAGGTTTAGATTGGATATCAGGAAGGAATTCTTCCCAGAGAGGGTGAGGAGGCACTGGGACAGGTTGCCCAGAGAAGCTGTGGATGCCCCATCCCTGGGAGTGTCCAAGGCCAGGCTGGATGAGGCTGGGAGCAACCTGGTCTAGTGGAAGGTGTCCCTGCCCATGGCAGGGGGGGTGGGGCTAGATGGGCTTTAAGGTCCCTTCCAACCCAAACCATTCCATGATTCTATGAATTCCACTCGTCATTAAAGATTTTTTCCTTTCCAGATAAACATCCAACTTTGAGACATGTAGAAGTAAGAAAACACTAAATAATCTGTTCAAACAAAGAAAAAATTCATATATACCTTTTTGGAAAGTCTTTTAAGACCATGTGTGGAACAGCTGATGAATTTAACAGGGTATTTTTTTAATATGGGTCAGATTAAGGACTAAGGGTCTCAAAAAAAATTGCCAGCACCCACTAAGCTGAGAATATGGTATTTCCTGACTGGTTCAGTTCAGATCAGTGTCAGAGCCCAGTTTTCCTGCATTTTGCACTCTGAAGTGTTTCCCGAGCCATTTTCTGGAGTACAAGGTAAGATAAAGAGTGAAATGGGTTTTCCATATGGAGTGAAAAAGACACCACCCCGTTCGGTTGAAGTGAGGGGGGCAATGTTACCATTTACTGTCGCCAGATAAGGGGGAACCGGAATCTCCCAGCTTCTGATCCTGGTGCTATGGCAACACCACCTTCAGACAGGCCACTTAGCTCCCTTTTGAGGATCACAGCAGTACCACACTTTCAGAAGCGCTCACATCCCAGTCCAGGGAAACTTTCTAGTGTTACGCCGTTTGCTGGGCCAGGATTTTGACTCGCCTGTTGTACTTCCGGTCTGCGAAACCTGGACAGGATTATGCTAGAGCAAAAGCAACTCCTACAATATTGGGAATAGGACTTCCCAAAAAACTCTTTTGGGTGTCTTAAGTAAGGTTCCTAAATACTTTCTGTGCAACTCTGGCCTTAGTTTCTTTTGATGCTGTTGGAGACAGAGCTTCAAGTGTGGCTCTACCCTATGATTGCCTTCTTCCCTGGCCATTCGCACTACAGCGCTGAGTAAGAGTTACAAGGCTCCCTAGCGATACTTGAGCTACTAAGAGTAGGCCAGACAATCAAATGGTAAATCAGAACGAGACGTGAACCAGCACCTGTAGGAGACGGGGGCGAGGCAGTCTCTACCCTCGGCTCAGAGGGGCACAGCACACTTGGTGCTCCTGTGCTGCCCGGCAGTAGATCACAGCGTGATCAAAATGGGGGAAGCGATGAGAATTCACGAACTGGTGCGCACACCCCAGTGGCTTCATCACACTGGTGCTGCCAGATAAGCCTCCGGTACATCCTACAAATATTTAAGGATTTCAGTCTTCCAGAGCAAAGAGTAAGATGAAAAATAAGACGCATTTGTCAGAACAAGCCCCAAACTATCTAAAGGCCTGAACACACCTACAGTGAAGACTTATTACTCCAATAAGGAACCATCCCACTAGGACAGCTGATGAAGGGATACTGGCCTGAGGCAAAGACAGGGAGGGATTATCCTACACTTTGCAGGCTTTTAAGTTGCTAAAAGCGCTTTATAAATTCCTCTGGCGCCAGGAGCCACATAAGGAAAACATAAGTTCCTCTATAGGAACATAAGGTTGGTTTAAAGCTTTCAAGGAAAGCTCAAAGTCAGTGCTTACAACACATTTTCAATAAAGGAAGATATAAAAAGAGGAAAAGAGATTTTTGTATGCAACAACCCATACAACAATCCTCTCTAACAGCTCATTTCAAGCCAGCTGTACCCTCTGAAAGGATTTACTACACTTACACAGGCTGTTTCTCACATGCCACATAACCAAGCTGCAGGTGATGGAACTGTCAGTGCTGCAATTTTACATCACTGCATTAAAAAAAAAACAAAACCTCCAACAAAGCAAAACACCCGCCAACCCAAGAGACAGACCCATGCTCATCTTTGTCCACCTCTTCTGTGGCACTCAGCTCGAGGTTATACAAAAAACCCTCAGTGTTTGATTCTGCATTCTGTACAGCCCCCTGAGCTGAGTGCACAACCTTAACTGTGCCATCAGAGAGCTGACATCTGCATTTCTGAATAGTAAAAAAAAAATTACCCAAAGAGAGCTGACATCTGCATTTCTGAAGAGTTAGTAAAAAAAAAAATTACCCAGTAAAAATAAACTAGTTTTTTGGGTTTCTGCAGGACAGTTCTAACCCAGCATTTAGTTTGCCTGCTTTTTGTCACACAAAACACCCTCAAGCTGCCACCACTGACTGCCTGCAACAAAGAGGCTGCATTCTGCTTTGTTTAAACAGTTACACCAAACTGCTTTAAGCCACTGCAGAATTTAACAGCATTTATTCTCTCTGTGCCTCTTGGAAACACATTAACGCCATAATTAGGGCTGGCAAATCACTTGCTACTCATTAGCTAAAAGAAACAGAAGCAAATTTGAATTGTATTCACATTGACTGCTTGTTGTGTATTGAAGGTAAGCCAGCCATTCTCACCAGTGGGAGACAATGGAAGGCTCCAGACATGAATAAACATACAGGGAGATGTTTATTTATGAACAAATGCACGACCTGGAAACCTCCTGACAGGCACTAAATATCCTTCTAGCCCTGAAAGGATCAAACACTGGGGCCACGTTGCTATTTTGAATCTTAAAAATCCGTCTTCCACATTGACCCCAATTAGCATGAGCGCATATGGAAGCGAGTTCAAATTTTAAGAAAGATGATCAGTATCTGTCAGAGCAAAAGCCCAAAAGGTTCTTAAATGAGAACAGGAGGTGATCAGAGACAACATCGCTCTTCAAAACCATGCAAAGCACATACAAGCAGCAGTAACTAAGTAGCAGCGCTGCACACATCAGTCACAACTGGTTTACTATGAGCATATTCACCTTAATGAGTTATTTGATTTCTAGATGGAAAAGAGGTATTTGTGGTACGAAGCACTTTCATACGACGTGTCACTGAACTAAAGTCAATTGCTAAACTGGAACATCTCCACTAAGAAAACAGAAAAAAACTGGGATGCAAGTACGTCACCCTTCGCTCCTCTTACACATTTCTCGAGCTGTCATCCCCACAGCCCATAATCAGGAGTGCTCCGTTTTGGAAAAGAGCCTCCCAGAGGAACGACATTCTAGTGCTTAGGAACCTGGCCAAAACTTGCAAATATGGGTTTGATTTCTTGCTCTTGCAAGGGTTTCTAGTCTATCTCAGAACACATTACTAGAGGGACTCCAACAATCTCAAAATCTAACTTGGTAACAAATTTAGCATCAAATTTTCATTAAAGAGTAGCTGCTTAACCCGGAAGTATCCAAGCCCATCAGCAGGTATACTTTCTACCTTACAGTTAATGACAAAACCCTTTGTTTTGGGGTACAACAGCATCTCAGTCTTGCCATTGGTGACCAACTGGCTGAGAGAGGTCCCCAAGGGACACTCCAGCGAGCCTGGGCAGCAGGCTCCAGCTGAAGACTCCCACTACCCACTCCAAACAGTGCTCTGGTTCCTGCTCTACATCCATACCCCGGGGATCGGACACGCAGAGCCGACTTGCTGTAGACAAGCAACGGAAGGAAACTACCTCTGTGTAGACCGCAGATGTCACACCAGCTCTGTGGCGTCTGTCCCTCGCTTCCACACCAGCGTGTGAGAGAGCAGGAGTGGTCTGGGCACCACAGGATAGCAGGGACACCCTACACGGATGGAAGACATGCCCACTGGGGACTGACATGGGTATGAAAAGGAACGCAGTGCGGGTCTTGTGAAGCAAGTGTTTAAAACCTTTCCCAGGTCATGGCCCAACGGCAGAACAACCCTAGGGACCACAGTGTTTTCCAGCTAAGGAAAACCGACCAGTTGGATACAGTCGGGCTGGTTTGGCACACCTGTACTTAAGGTCTTGAAGCAAGTAACACCACCAGAAAGCAAAATGTGTTTTCTATTGTGCTACACAAGGCCAATATTTTGATTAATTTTACTTGACATTTTCCACTTCATATCATTACTTTTTTCATCAAAATGGAAAAAAAAGCAATAAGAAAGTCCCCTGAGAAACTTTTCCAGCATGAAGAATTTCTATCAGGGATTCTGGCCAAGGTACGAATTTAGTACAGAACAATCAAACGCAGCTTTACCTGTAGCTGCCTGCCCTCCCCACCCTCAGTCTGCTGAAGGTAGTTCTGGGTTTCCACCTTCTCCTCCGTCCTGTTTGGGGCAGTACCATGGTCCACGGTGTTACACCAATGAGCTCCTGCTTTGGTTGGTTTTCCTTTACCCATCCTTCAACTCTTGTGAGGTTTTAACTGCAGCTCACATCAACCGAGATCATAAATCCATGTCGCTACCATATTCTGGTTTTACAGCCGATGCCCAAGATGAATAAACAAGAAGCTGAAGGACTAAAATGAAAAAAAGATTCCTATCTTGAACTTTCATCTCTTGTTTCAAGACTCCCTGATTTTACCGTAGCCTCTCCTGCTTCCCTGCCAGATGGGCAGCTGGAACCTCCATAGGACAACCAGTAGCAGCAAGATATTTTGTTAAAGGAAATGGCCCTTTCCAATTCTCTGCTGACAACTCCGCAAGGCAGAATCAATTTTGCTCGGCTATTTTGAAGGTCCTAATATTGAAGTGTGGCAGCAGTCAGGGGCTCTAACAAGCTAGCAACAGGAACACTGGTTAGGAACCGGCATTTCTTCAGAATCACTAAGAGTTCAACGCAGCTGGCTTACTTTATTTTGGTTTTAATTTAGTTACTGATGATACAAATACTATTTCATGGAAAGGATATTGTTCGGGTTTTTTTTTCCCCTGACTTATACTAAATCTTGTCTTGAAACTGGAGAGACAT